>NC_090929.1:969589254-969891144 GCF_040938575.1 Ambystoma mexicanum | reverse complement strand
CCTCAGAAATGACACCAAAAAGTGTGTGCACATCGCTGCCGCCCTCAGCATACAACACACACTTGCTAGCTATGAAAGACTGGAGCGACTGCAATGCAATTGTGATGCAAACCTCCTCCTATCGAACCACGAACCTCAAGGTTTCGTAGGTTAGCTCACTGTGCAAAGTGGAAAGATTGCGAGGTTGGAAACCGAGGAACAACACGACATAATAAACAATGAAACACAAGTTCTCTGGCCCAGCCACTCCCTGGCCTGAATCCACAGTGTTACTGCAGTGTTCTGTAATAGAACATGTACTGTCTGAGAAGCAGGGTCGCCAACATATAGAATGTGTGTGTTTTAAAATGATTGCATCTCAGAGATTTAAATCGGACAATATTAATGTGTATATATGTAATAGTTTTCTCACAGCTTGCACTTGGCACACCCAGAATTAAGAAATGGGAGTATTTTTCCAAATGCATTGCTTATATATATATATATATATGTATATATATATATATATATACTACAATCCCATAGGAGTAGCAGTGAAGTCAAAATATAGAGGTCGTTTTAAAATCATTACATAACACAGATTTTAAATCGATCAATATTAATGTGTATGTATTTAATAGTTGTCCCATAGCTTGTACTTGGCACACCCAGAATTAAGGAATTAGAGTATTTTTCAAAATGCATTGCTTAAAAATGTATACTATATTTGTATAGGTAACTGCTAAGATAAGTCTAACAATTAAACACATCACACACCTTGGAGTTCTTCAGTATTCAGTACAGTGTAGGTCCATAGGTTAACACCCCTGCTGCTGAGGTCGTTGTGTAACTTGAAGATCATTATTATGATGGGTAATATAAACACCTGTAAGTTAAGACATGGTGAAACGGCACCAGACACACAATAAAGCAAGTTACAGCTCGTTTCACCCGTTACCTTGATATATCAAGCAACATACATGGAGCAACCAATGTGGCTTTTTAGAGGTAGGCTACTCGGAGCCTGCAAATTACACTCCTCAGAGTAAGTGAAGGTGGCCCAAAATAAGAGCTCAATATGTTATAATTACGAGCGGTAATATACTAGGACAAATCCATTATGTCCACACCTGTGGTGATAGGGAAAACCATGGCATCCTTTCAGTGGTGAAAGAATGATAAGTCTACAGAACAAAATGACACATAGTGTGGTAACACAATCAATCAAGCATAGTTAAGCAATAAACCACAAAGGGGGGGGGGGGCTTTACCGGTTCAAGTAATGCCCTGTGGACAAGTTAGAAGCCTGAGCAAGCAAGGGCTTTAATATAAACCATATGGTAAAGCCCCTGTTCTGAACATAATGATTGGCTGGGAGGCTGCCAACCCTCCCAAACCCGCCGGGTATTAATGCATCTTAAATAAAAATTAGAATAGACATGTGGGTGCTCTCCAAACAGTGTATATATTTTAACATGTAAGCAAGGAGAAAGTATTAACAGAAAGTTCTGAAGAAACATGTCATGCAATTTCCAAAAAAGGTTCTCATTTACCGTTCACTCCCTACAAATAAGTACCCAATTACTCCATAATTCCACCATAGTAGGTGTACAATCCTGACCGAGAGTTGAAGGATGTTTACAAGGGTAAAAGTGAAAAAAAGTCTCAGAGGGGAGGAACTCATATCTTGAAATTAAAAACCTTATCACTGGCAGATGCAGCCTAGCAAGAAATCTACACAAGGAAGGACATTGCTCACACATTGTTCTTTGCTGAAAGAGCGTTGCGTTACTTTTTCTGACACCACCCACCACAGCCAGCATTAAGAGAAATCTGGCCTCTAGGAATCAAGGGGCTTGTCCTGGCTCATACACCTGAGTCTCTGATTTACAGGAATGTTCCCTGGTGAAGACACCAAAAAAGCACTCAGTAAGATTTATAGACACAAACCCTCAGGAGTAGTTGAGTGAATGTTATGTTTCCTTGCATAGTGCCTACTGCCAGAGGTTATGGCATTGAAGTGCTTTTTGCGTGTCAGAGAGGCAAGGCAGCAGTATGATAGAACATACAGTAGTCTTAGGGAGGAGCAAAGTCGGGTAAATATTTACGATGAGGGTGAGGGATAGATAAGATGCTCAGGAATGCATTGGAATGAAGAGTGGAGGAGCTATGAGTACAATTGGACCACATTTTCCATGAGGCTCAACTGTATTCTACGGGGTGCAGTCCTGAAAGGAGTGACAGCTGGAGAAAGATGCACCAGGGATATGTCTGGAATGTACTCATCTCATGGTGAGCCTAGGTATGTTGAAGCCATGCCCAAGAAAACACATAGATGGCAACACCCTTCTACTTACTTTCTTTCTTAGACCCCCAACAAACATGTGGAAGGGGTTGCATGTCAGAAATCCGAATTTGCCAAGTTCGGAAAAAGTTCCATAAAAGCAAGCAAAAAAGTAACATTTTTTGGGGGCTTCCTTTTGCATAACCCTAGGCAGGTGCATCTGTGTAAGGTGCTTAAGGAACGTAAGCCTGTCTATTGCTCTGCAGTGGTCAGACTTTGAGCCTTGCAAAGTGTCATGGTGTGCCAATGCATTAGGCATGTTGAAACCATGCCCTAAACATGTGACATGCCCTTCTGCTTACTCCCCTAAGCCCTGAATTGCCAGTTAATATATATGGGAAAGCTAGAAGGGAATACGGGCACATTTAACCGACAGAGGGATTTCAGCCATGGCTTCCCATGGAGCAGAAGCCTTCATCTGGCCTTCCTGAAGGTTCCTGGGCCCTCATAGAACCTTTATGAAAATGGGCAGTTTAATGTCTCGGGAGGATAGCTCAGGGGCAACATGCTCACCTTGGAAGCAAGACGACACGATGCAACACAGGTTTGATCCACAAGTCCGCGCTTAGAAACCTCTGGGTATTAAGTGTGTTAAAAATAACCTATCATGTATCATCATATGAATTTCGCCAGGGGTGGAATCACTTGGGGAAATGTCCACACTCTGACAGTGATAACCTGACTGGAGTTCGTAATTTCGAGTTGCAACCATGTGCCAAGGGGTAATGGCCTGTAATATTATTGCTATCCCTGTGAAGTGATACTCACACTGAACAAGCAAGGCTGTTTAAAGCATGTGAAAGTACCCCAAACTGTCTCTGCTCAAAAAACAAAGCTCTATCCCGCCAACGGTGACCATAACCCTTCCAGGAAATGATGAGACAGAACAAACATTGCAAGGTTTTGGGAACAGCCCAATAATGTAACATTTCATGCGATAAATATAATCAGCAGTCCAAAACCATGAACATTCATGTTTTATATGGCATACTTAACTCAAACATTTTTCAAATTTCATCAACGTACACCAATTGGTAACCAAGGTTCGATTTTTAACTTTTAAGCACACATATCAACAAAAGTACTTCTGAAACAAAAGAACTTAACATCTTCCTATCCAGTTTGTGTTCAAAACACAGGACGAACCAGCCCTGCCGGGACTGTCGTACCAGCTGGTGGTGGACCCTGATGGCCAAAGTCTAGACTAACATGCCAGTTAGCAGACAGAGAGGTTGCAGAGGGATATTGTCACTTACAACTGGCGGGAATTGTATAACTTCTTTTCAGGCAGTTCCAATCAGAGTGTTATACTAACTAATTTTGTATGATTGCTGTCTAATTTATCTGCTTCATTCGCTCAGAAAGCTAGCAATAAATTGGTAAAGAGCCAGCTGCGTTGGTTTGACTCAGATTGTTTGAAATTTAAGAGTCTTTTGCTTGAAACCCTGAAGAACCCCCTGTCTTCAAAAAGGGATATAGTTGGTGCCCGGACTGTTTTTAAAAGGGCTATCACTGTCAGAAAGAGAGAAATCGAAGCTGAGTCATGGGAGGCAATTCTTCTGTCACTAATAACCCCAAGCTTTTTTGGGAAATAGTGAACAATGGGCCTTTCACCCAAATTTAAGTAAAGAGGTGCTGATGTCATAGTTTCCGATCAGGCCTCGGTGGCAAATTTGTCTGCCCTACATAGTGTGGGTGATGCGGTTGCGGCCATTGAACGATCGCTGGCCACAGATCCCCAGGAGTTGCCATACCCAGTGAATGGAAAAGTAGGTGAAATTGTTTCAGCCATAAAATGTCAAAAAAGAAATAGGGCTCCAGGCCTTGATAATGTTCCAGCAGGCCTGTTCCTATCAAAACCAGACCTCTGAGCCCTGATTTTTACTTTGAGTTTTAATGCTATCTGAGCAGGGGGTGTGCACCCTGTCTCCTAGTCATGAGCAGTAATTCAGACAATATATAAGAAGGGGCCGAGGGAGATAGCATGGTCATATAGACCTGTTTTGCTTTTAGACTCTGTGTTCAAGATCATGCGGAGGGTTCTCCTGGGGAGATTGCAGTCTTCGGTCGAATGTAACAATATTCTTTCCTCCATTCAGTTGGGGTTTAGACGAGGTCTTGGAACATCATAGCAGTCCTTGATCCTCTATCGGGTGGCTCCCTCGTTGTATATTAAGGATTAACCCATTTTCCTTGCTTTCATGGATCTGAGCACTGCCTTGGACAAGGCCAATTGTAACAAATTGCGGTGTGTGCTTAGATCCATGAATTGTCCAGGTGCCCTGCTATCTCTTTGGAGAGACTACATTCATCCATGGTGGCTTGTGTAAGCAGTGGTGTGCAGTGTCAGTGCACTGTTTCTTTCAGGTGGCAGAAGGGGTGCAAGAGGGTTGTGTTCTGGCCCCCTTGCTTTTTTGTCGGTACATTAATGGGTTTTATACCCACTTACTTAATTCTACTCCACATGTCCCCAGACTGGGCAACTGGTACGTGCCATTACTGGCTTATGGAAATGACACAGTCTTGCTGGCCCGTACTCCCAGAGCCTTGCAACGCTTGATTGATGATTACTCTTCATTTATGGACTCACTGGATCTAAAGGTTAATGCCCAAAAATTGGCAGTTATGGTTTATAGCCGGCCTAAGTGCCCTCCAAAATTCCAGGTCATGTTTAGGAAAGGGGTCTTGATTCCCAGAGTCTCTAGTTTTGACTACTTGGGTGTCAGATCTCCTTCAAACTTTAGTGCTGAAGACCATGTAGCCTAGCAGACTGCTAGGTTCAAATAGGCTATAGGGGGTGGCACGAGCCATGGGTATGCTCAAGTCTAAACCTGTCAAGCTTACGCTCAAGGTTTACAATTGGAAAGCTATTTCTGTTGCCAGGTATGGCATGGAGTTGTGGGGATACAGCAAGGTTGAGTGGTGGAGAACACCTTCCTGAAACAAGTATTCAGACTTCCTCGCTTGGCCACAAATTTTGCAGTCCATCTGGAATTGTGCTGCAGGTTACTTACTCACTCTATCGCCGACCAGACTGTCAACCATTGCCTTAGAGTGTGGGGTAACAGCAACACTGGTTTAACACAGGACTTAATTAGACACTTGCTTCCCAGGGACGCTTACCTGAAGAGTCCTTGGCTTAGGTATATAAAGGCAATGTTGTTAGAAGGAGACATGGCTCAATATTTTCTCCTGAGGGATGTTATGTCACAAATTGTTTTAAGATCTATAAAAGTAAGGGTGTTTCAGTGTATTCTGGATAAGAGGAGGTCATCCTAGATCCAGAGGCCCGCTAATAGGAAACATGCAATGATTGCAAGCCCAGGTCTCAAAAATATATGCTTTGGGCACAGTATCCCTCTCAGCGTGTTGCCATCACTAGGGTACGCTTGAATTGTATCCATCTAAGAGCAGTGGTGGCGGCCTGGTCCAATGGCACTGAAAATCAATTGTGTATTTTTTGCGATGTGCCCAGGGAAGACTTACCCATTTCCTACTGTTTTGTCCAGCTTTCTCTTTAATTATAAAGTGCACGGTTAAACCGATTCTGCCGGGCCAGGGGTTTCTCCAGTATGAACCAGCACTGTACTACATGTTATGGGTGGACTAGGTTTGTGTGGTTTGGGGTTTACTATCATTTTTAAAGAATGCACTAACTCTGAGGACATTTTTAATGAAAATTGTTTTAAAAGAATGCTCTTGTATGTTAATATGTTGCATGGTTTTAATGAGGGTGAAATGCTGTTTATTTTTATATTGTGGAATTTGTAATTATGTTATCAATTGTTGTTTTTATGGGAATGTTTTGTATTCCGAAATAATATTTTTTTACTTACTTATTTACTATTTACTAACTTACGAGCCATTTCCTGACACAGCACAACCCATTCCAGATAGGGGTTCATTCAGTAGGCAACCATTGTTCATAGGGTCCCACACGCCCTATTGATTTCCACAGAGACATTAAGGTGAGAACTTAAAGTAACAAGACCCCTGAAATTCACCTTAACTTCACACCCTCTGTTGCGTAGCCTACGGCCACAATGATAACATCACAGATAACATCACTGATGACATCACTAATGATATCATCTATGACATACCCACAAGCCAATGTATAAAAACATTGGATACTATTTAAAGATTACTTTTACTTTGTATATTATACAGCCATTCCCACTGTATATTTTAGAACAAATACCGGAGCACGAGAAATGGCCTTCGGCCATGGCCAGTGAGCACATCCATTTTAAAACACTACCAGACCACTAGCCATGTATGGTAGTGTTTTACTACCAGACATGGCTAGTAGCCTTTGAACATTGAAAGTGGGTATGCCCTTTGCCATGCCCACTGTTAATTTTAAAACACTATCACACGACTAGCCATGGCCTTCAGCTGGCCCACTGTCCATTTTAGAACACTACCAGATCACTAGTCAATGCATACATATATCAAGGATATGCAGGGAAACTCTAGAAAGGATGAAATAAATCCTATAACCAGAAATTAAAAATACAATTAGAGACCATCATCATGTATAAATGTTGCATTATCTGTCTGAGACCTGCTTATTGTTCTATATGTGTGCATTCTGACTTCAGGGCAAACCATAGGGAAAATAACTTGAAAATAAAGAAAAAGCTCCACGTCTACGTGCACAGTACTTTTACAGTCTGTGTATTATGGTTTCAATGTATTATAATCACATTAAGTCCTCAGCTTAAAATTATTAATGCCACTCAACAAAAACAACCACCCCAGACATGATGTAATTTGTGATGTCATCTTTGATGTCCTGGTTGTTAGTTTTAGTAATGGTTTCTTTGGTTTTAACAAAACAATGTTCAGTGAATTTCATAGGTTTTTACCAGTGCAACTTAACCATAATGTCCATTTTATGAACCTTTCTTTCACTGAATTTCATAGGTTTTTACCAGTGCACCCTAATTTCTTAAAACAATGGGGGTCATTCCGAGTTGGGCGGTAAGGGTTAACGGGCACCGGTAAGGATGCCGGTGCCGGTAAACCCTTACCGCCCGTTTTTTGCGGGCCCGTAATCAGCGCCTTGCCCATTCCCATTGAACCCTATGGGGGCTCAAATTTGAATGGGGAATGGTTTATTGAATAGGGATTTACTGGGTCCTCCAGGGTCGGAATGACCCGGTAAATCCCCATTCAGCCAGACCGGACCCGCTATTGGAGGCAGCCATGGTGCTAATAGCACGATGGCTTCCTCCAATCTCGGAATGACCTCCAATGTCTCTTTTCAAACTTTACACCTACAAATCACACGCCCCTCCTATGCAGCAGGTCTGACATCCGTGGATAGTATGGGGCGTCCGTGCAACTACCTGGGACCAGGTAGCATCAATATAGCCCAAACGCACAGGGGACTGCAAAATATGTTTTACCCTTCTAATACAAAAAGTTATACATCATAAACCAACATTACACATATTTAATACACCCCAAATGTACTGTATACAATAAAACATTTAAAAATGTTACAAGTATTTTGTGAATCAGCACACAATGGGCCTCATTACAAGGGTGGCGCTCCCGTAATGAAGGGTGCCGGTACGGGACCGGCACCCTTAATTACGGGAGCGCCTATTATGAGGTTCCCTTTGCAGGACCCGGAACAGATGTCTGTTGAAACCAGACGTCCTTTCGGGTCCCGCGAGGGGAAGAGGGAGCTAATAATGGGCCATTTGTAATGTACCCGTTATTATCTCCCTCCCCATTCCCATTGAGCCCGATGGGGGCTCAAATGGGAAAGGGGATGGCGTCCTACAAGGAGGAATTACCGGGGCCTCCAATGTCGGAATGACCCGGTAATTCCTCATTGCAGGAATCGAGTATTGGAGCCTGGTATGGAGGCAGCCATGGCGCTAATCGCACCATGGCTACTTCCATACTCGTAATGAGGCCCAATATTATGGATTATACCAAATACAAAGCATAACTGTATACCACGTCATCAGTTCAGTGCAACTCTTCACACAGACTCAAACAGAGGAACCAGAAAGTGCAAAACATTCTATAAAAAAATAGTAAGTAAACTTTGTTTTGTACCCATTCATTATATGAACATTATAGAGGTGTAACACTTTATTCATAAATAAAACCATTGTATATTTTCACAGGAATGGCAAGCACACTTGAGTGGCTGGAGGAGTACTTACCCAAAGATGATATAACTGATGAAAAAGTATCTAACGGAAAATAATATATATTATAAGGCAAGCATATAATGTAAGTTATACATAACGTATAACAAATTTGAATTTCTCATTTTTTGTTCTGTGTAATGCAGAAAATGCACACCCAAAAGTAAGCATGAAGAAGCTGAAGTACTAGCAAGAGATTCCCAATTATCAAATCTACAAAATCAAATCACCAACTTATCTTCACAAGTAGGATAACTTGGTAATCAATTTAAACAACTAGTCACATATGTTAATAATCATGTAATCAAAAATGTTGATTTTCAGTGCACTACTTTTACCTCTGCCCTTTCCCCAACAATCATCTGAATCAAATGATAAAAATATAAATAACAGACGTTTTGATGAGATTTCTCTCCCTGCTTCACCTTCTCATCACAATCTACAACCCCCAAATACCCCTATTTATTTTTCCCACTGTGATTCCCCATTCCTTTCTTGAAATGCCTTATTGTTAATGTTATGTATATAAATGTAAACAATATTTTGTTAAATGCTGTTTAATAGTCAGCAGATTTCACACATGTTCGTGTCTGCATATATTCATCTCTGTGACGTCACCCAGGTGTCTGACATTTGTGAGCGTACCGCCAAGTCGGACATGACCGTTCTCGAATGATGCACTTTAAATTCGTTTGCGGACCTTCCACGCGATCGCGAACACCACTGCACATGCGTGTGATGTTATCGTATGTGTTATAGTTTGTGAATGTCATATCGCCATTGCAGATGCTTACAAATG
This sequence comes from Ambystoma mexicanum, assembly GCF_040938575.1. Classification (NCBI taxonomy): domain Eukaryota; kingdom Metazoa; phylum Chordata; class Amphibia; order Caudata; family Ambystomatidae; genus Ambystoma; species Ambystoma mexicanum. The sequence continues at coordinate 969,881,849 of NC_090929.1, read as the reverse complement.
TCATCACATGACTGCACATGCGGCATGAAGACGTGTCCACGACCGCTGTTCGTGCTTCTTGGGCATCTTTAAATTCAATTTCCAGTTGCTCTAGCAACTTTCAGTCAGAACATTTGCCCTTCCAAGACTCCCAGTACCTTTTGAATTAGATCTATCAACTTTTCACAACTTTTCCAGGGCTTTTTCAGACTCTGAAGGTTGCAGACCGGAGGAAAGGCTCTGGACAGACCACCCATTCTTTTCAGTCATTCACAATCTGGCAGACAGGAGCTATCTTTGGGAGCTGAAGAGCTGCATCCTGACATTGAATATGGCATCTGCCTTGGGTATTACTCCTCCCCAGGCGCCACCACCACCACCTGGAGGACCTGGACAGTTGAACATGGGCACTGGAGCAGAGGACCTGCAGGAAAAAGAGGAAGAGAAAGATGATGTAGAAGAGGTACCTACTGCTTTGGGAACTTGCAAGGAATCATGGGTGTGGTGTTTTTTTAATACCGTGGCAGAGGTGCCAAAGGTTCTGGCTGTCCATGTGAAATGCATTGTGTGTGGAGCTAAACTCAGTCGTGGACACCACTGGCAGTACTTCTTTGGCACTACCTCCATGCGCCACCACACCTGCACTTTGCACACGGTTGCCCTGAAAAAGTGTTTTCCTTTCTCAGGTAGTAGGCTCACCTCCTTTACCTTATCTTCCTCAACTGATCCTGCCACAACGCAATCAACAGCAGGGGGCAGAGGATTCCACCTGCTGCTCGTAGGCCATACAAGAGGAGTTTGATCCTTTCCTTTCACGGACAACAGTCTTCTGTTTGTACTGCGACGCAGTCTACTGCAGGAGGGAGCAGCTTTGAAGCGCCTTCGAGGCTTCTGTAAACGCGCATGAGAAGCACTGTGCCAACATTAAATACGAGACCAGGCCCAACATGTTCTTCTGTCCCCCTGTCCCTCCCTTTCAGAGGTTGCACCCCTTCCCTCTCCCATCTTGACTCTCCCTACTTCTAGAAAAAACAAAAGATTGAAAAACTAAAACAAAATGGTTACATGGGGAACCATACATACTCTTATAGAGTCCATCTATCTTACATTTCAGTGTAAAGTAGTTAGACTCTATAACATTTCCAATAACATAATGTCTATGGTAGCGCAAATAATAGAGATTTTGTATAATAGAGATAAACAAAGATGACATAAATCCTTTAATGTCCCAAATACTTTTCTCTATCATACAAAAAAACAAACATGAAGTGTAAGCTGCATAGTAGGTTTTTAGCTATAATCAAGGCTTTTAGACTTCCCATACACTTAAAATCCACCAAACACCATCACTTCCTCTCCTTTTCTGGCCCTATGCAGTCGGTGGACGGTAAAATTGTCTGCGGGCTAAACCGTTAAAAAAATTGGGGTTTTAGCTTTACTTGGCTGCATTTGTTCCCTACTATAGTGTTGGCTCTTAAAAGAGCCTTTTAATGTTTGCTCTCTCTTGTAACTAATACCAAAGGTTTTAATACATTCCCTTCTATCTTTTTGATTTCTTTAACAAAAACAGTTTCAAAGCATTCTGGATATTAGACAGGAAAATGGAATTTCCAACATTGTTAAATGTACTCCATATTTTTGAAAAATATTCACTCCATCATGTTGTATATTCTCATTGTGAAAAAATGCAGATCCAACTTTATTAAGATTCTGCCTTGCTTTTTCAATTTTTGTACAAAACAAGTTTGATATCTTCTACTTTTGCCTTTGAGTAATTTGGGGCAAAATAATCATTGCTGCTGGAAATAGTTCCATAAGTCTTCTGAAATTATCTTTTATGTCAAGCCACAAAGATATTCCAGTGACATATCCTAACCTATTTCCCTCACAATGTATGACAAGCATGTCTGGATGTTTCAAATCACCATATCTTCACACATGGATAACAGTTTACTCCATTTAATTCCACACACTTCACTTCATGCCATGACACCTCCACTTCTTCTAATCCAAAATTGTCAGAGACGCCAAGGTGCTCTGCATATACCTTTATTCAATGAATCCACGCATCTTCTAAAATATCCAAATTATCTTCTTGTTCATAGCCATGCTTTCAGCACTTCAAACAAGAAATTAAACACTTTCTACCCTCTGGTCCTGTAAACTTCAACTCCTCTTCCACAACAAGTAAAAATGATTGGCTATTGCCTCTGCCGTCCACGAACAGTCACAAATGTCTCTTCAGTCCTCTTTCCACGTAAGGCATCATTAGAGGACCCAGATAGCACATGCTGTACGTCCAGAACTGTCGCAGACATCCACAAACTACATTGCACAGGGCAGCCCATCTCCCCTTTTTACTTTTATCTGTGGACCACTCCTTCATTGACTACTTTCAATCAGTCACACACCCATCCACCAATCGCATCCAAAAACCCTACATGTAACTGTGTCACCTGAGTTGAACAGTTCAGATGTACCTTTCAACTCTCAGAGTACATTTGTACTGTGATTCAGAGCCTCCACTATCACAAACTACTGTTCAGACTGTTCCGGATTTTTATTTGCAGATTCAATAATTTCTACATCTAAGAAGACATAGCACATGCATGCTTACTTATTGAAAAGTAAAGGTTTCACAACATGTTCACCACGGGAGGATAGCTCAGGGGCAACGTGCTCGCAAAGCATCACAGGTTGGATCCCTAGGTTCGGGCTTAGAAACCTCTGGTTATTAAGCACGCTATACATAACAAATTACAATATATGTATCAGCACCAGCATAAGATATGCTGCATTTTAACCACTGCTATCATATCCCATGTAGTGCCAAAATGTCACACTGCTACCCCATTATATGTAGTGTTAACATATTACACCTCCCACATCAAGTGCCAGTTATCACTATTGTATACATATATTGCAGCTACGTTTCCTTACTTTAAAAAAAGTTAAAATGATAGGGCTGCTGTTACACCTATGCATTTTTTGCCTTTCACTAAACTCCTGTTAAAAAGAACATTTCTAAAGGCAATACTTTTGAATGAATATGAAACTCTACTGGTTTCCAACCAGTGCAATCAGCTACCATATAGTGCCAACTTTTCCCACCTAGACAAATTAAGTGTGAGTTAATACTACCACATCAGTGTTTATCAAGTGCATTTTCCTTAGCTTAACAGAAACGTAACCATGTTACAACTGCTCACAGTATGGATTGTGTGTCTTTTACTAAAATGCTGTTAAGAATAGGCATTCCTAAAATGAATCCACGTTACCTACATGTAAGGCTTCACAATTCTAGAGACAGTACTACCATATTCCATGTAGTCACACATATACCACCAGATTCCAACAAATGTAGTTAGAACATTTTCAGAAATATTAGCAAAACCATTTTCCAATTAACCACTGCTATCTAATACCATGTAGTGTCAACATTTCCCACATATCACTGCTACCACATTATGTATTGTCAACACATTGCACATGCCCAAATTAAGTGCCAGTTAACACTAGTGTAGACATGTATTGCAACTGCATTGTCCTTACTTGTAAAAAAGTTGAAATGGTAGGGCTTCTATTGTGCCTATGCATTTTTTTGCCTTTCAATAAACTGCTAAAAAGAACAATTGTCAAATATTTTCCTTAAAAATGAATGTCTCCTGTTTGCCAGCCAGTGCCAACATTTCCCACCTTCTCAAATGACCTAAAAGTGAATACTACAATAGTGTTTATCAAGTGCATTTTACTTACCTTAACATTTCACACTTTGCGCTGCTACCACATTCCATGTATTGCCCACACATGCCACCACTATATAAAAAATTCAGTTAGAACTATTGCAGAAACATTTGTAAAACCATTTCCCTTACTTGTAAAACTATACTGCAATATCCCATGGATGAACTTCTGTTCTACTTAAATCACTTCAACATTATTACACGTATGAACAACCTTTGTTTCATATTTGCAGAAAAAAAGGAAGATTGCCAAATACACCTACAGAAGAAAACGCTTCAACTGCTACAGTGTAAACATATTAATATACTGTCTATGTCACCTTAATTGGCCTATGGTAATTAAGACAGTACAGAACCCTCATTTATCTACACTGACACCCACATAAGCCTTCTGTGACTTTGAAATACACATTCTTTTCCCAAGAGATACAACAGAATGCCTACTAAAAGTCAACTGTGTAGAAAACAAAGAAAAGCCAGAGCAGATAAAAATGAGAAGTCATATATTTATCCTCCACTTAAAGAATGTTTAGAACACACTCAAACAGAAGAACTAGTAACCTTGCTCAAGCAAAATGAAACAGTCACTATAAAAAAGTAATCCACCTCCTTCAAAAAAATAAAAGTAAAAATAGACCTAGTAAGGAAAGTATTCCTGAACATTAACCTCAAAGAATATCTACCAATGTTGATGTAGCCACAGTCAAACATTCAAAAGCGTACATTTTACAAACAATGTTCTGAAGCAGAGTTCTCAGAAATCTCAGAAAGAAATCTGAAGAGTTACGTTTAACACTTAAAAAACAACCAAAGAAAAATGTTCTTTAAAGTCTGATTGACAGGGCATTTAAACTAAAGAGAAAGACCTTCATATTATTTTTGTATTCATTAGTATTTATTTGGTATTTATTGAGCACTTTAATCCAAAGTGCTATACATAAATAATGACAGTACAATAAAATCAAAATTGATTCAGTTACATTATATTGTCAAGGAAAGGATTAAGACTGAAGAAGATAGTTCCTTAGAGAAGTACAGAAAACAGGATAAGAAGTAGTTGAATGAAGGGGGAAGGGAAAGAGTTCCAGTGATAAGGAGCAAGAAGAGAACTTGAATGGAATCGGGATTGGGCACAAGGAGGACGAGGAACAGATAGTAAAAACTGGGACTGAGGACAACCAGAACAAGTGGGGATGCAGAAGGAGACCAGAGATGACGAATAATTGGAACAAAGGATTTAAACACTATACAAAGAAAATTTGAGCGGGAAGCGAAAGATAGCCATCGAAGCGAGAGCAGAGATTGCAAAATAGAATCCCAGGGCATAACTGGTAGAGAAGGCGAATAAAAGCATTGGGGGCCAAACAAGAAAGAGTAAGATCAAAGAGAATAGTGGAACAGTAAAAAAAGGTGAGAGAAAATAAGAGTTGAAATCAAGAGTTTAGTAGCACCAAACGTCAGAAAAAGGTGAGCTTTACAAATACTAAAAAGATGGATGCGACAAGAATGGGAGATAGTAGAAATGTGAAGAGAAAAGGATAGGTCTGTGTCAAGGTGAAGACTGAGTTTACGAGTGGTGCTGGAAAGTGACACAGGGGAAGGAGGAAAGGAGACAGAGAAGGGAGAGGAAGGGGGAATAGTGGTGGCAGGGAAGAAGAGAACTTCAGTTTTTTGATGAGTTTAGGACAAGAAAGTGGTCTGACATCCAAGATTAAATAGGACTCAAACAGGAAGATAAGTTATCGTGGATAGCAGGAGTAAATGAGGAGAAAGAGAGAACAAGTTGCATGTCATTGGTATAAAAGTGGTGGAAATCCCAAAGGACGAGATAATTGCATTCGGAGGAGAAGGATAGAAGGAGCAGAGGAAGGGGCCAAGAACAGTGCCTTGGGGATGCCATGAAGAAGGGGAACATTTGTGAGGAGGAACAAGCCCAGGAGACAGAACACATGTGATTAGAAAGATAGGAGCAAAAAAAAAGAAAAGCAAGAACAGAATCAGCAAACCCATCAGCAAACCCAAAAAAGGGCAGAGAAGCCAAAAGCAGAGTGTGATCAACTGTGTAGAAAGCAGCAGAAAGAGCTCAACGTATGAGAATGGAGAAATGCTTGGAGTAACGAGCACAGAGCAAAGAATTGCAAACAGAAAGAAGGGCAATCGCAATTGAGTGACAGGGACAGAAGCCAGACTGGACAGTGGGAGAAATAGAGTTATAATTAACAAAGGTAGAGACCTGAGTGTACACTAACTTCTCAAGGAATTTTGAGAGATATGGAAGATGAGAAATTGGACAGAAGTTAGGAGGAAGAGAAGGGTCAAGGGAAGGCTTTATAAGAATCGGGAGAATAGAAGCATTGTTAAAGCAAGAAGAAAAGATAAATGTGAAAAGAGAGGTGTTAAGCAGAGTGGTAAGATAGGAGACAAAATAAGGATAAACTTTAGGAATAAAAGAAAATGTAATAGGATCGGAGGAAGAACCAGTGGGATGGGAATGACTCAGAGAAGAGGCCTCCACATTAGTAATGGGGGAAAAGGAAAAGATTAAGGAGCTGAGGATAAAGGAGCACGAGAAAAGGTTGAGGGAACAATGGCAGCATGACGAGAAGTGACTTTGGTAGAAAAATATGTTGCAAAGTCAGAAGCAGTACGAGTAGAGTGTAGGGAATGATCAGGGGTAGTTGGTGGTAAGAGACAAGAAAGAGATTGAAAAAGAGGCTGGGGGTGAGCGGATTAGGCATACAGAAGGACAGAGTAATAGTTACGCTTGGCATCAAGAAGAGCCACTTTATAAAGAGAGTGAAATGATGTGAAAGAAATGGAATCAGACTCAGACTGGGACTTGCAACAGTGGCGTTCGAGGCAACGAAGAACTCGCTGCAGTGAGCAGAGATGGGAAGAAAGCCAAGGTTTGGGGGGTTTGTGAGAGGGAGAGAAAGAAGAAGCAGGATAAAGGGTATCAAGAGAAGAAGAAAGAAAAGAGGAAAGAGAAGTTGCAGCATCATTAGCACAGGGGGCAGAGAATGTGGAATGAGACAGAAGAGCAGAAATGCAGGATGAAATAAATACAGGGGCATTGACAGTGCAGAGATTGCAATGAAAAAAGTGGCTGTCTCAGAACCAGCTAAAGAAAATAAAATAGAAGGAGGAACAAATAGAGAAAAAGAGAAGAAAATGATCAGAAGAATAGATGGGCAGAGCAGAGACACAAAAGCACAGTAGTGAGGAGATGAATATAAGGTCCAAGCTGGAGCCAGAAACATGGGAAGAAGGAGTGATAAGAGGAGAAAGGTGGTGAGAATCAAGAATAGCAAGGAATGGAAGTGAGGAATGCATGAACGAAAGATGGAGATTAAAATTGCCTGAACATATGAGCAGGGTTAATAAAGGTAAATCAGCAGAGAGTAAGGCATCAATATCCTCACAGAAAGTAACAACTGAGTGCCTAGGGCAATAAACCAGAAGGGAAGTAAGAGAATACGGTTTTACAAAGGTAGCTAAAGAATATTCAAATGATGAAAAGATCAGAGGTGAATCAGAGATAAAAAAGGATGAGGAGTAGAGAATGACTGTACCACCTCCATGCACCACAGGGCAGAGAGTGTGCATGAAAGCAGTAGCAGAAGTAGAATTAATCGAGGAATTGGTGGATGAGAGCCAAGTTTCCATAATACACATGAAGTGAAGATTTAGATGCAGTAAAATATCAATAACTGAATGGGATTTATTGCCTAATGAATGAGCATTCCAAAGGGTGAGATTGATAGAGGTTGAATAGGGGAAACAGGGAAGATAGGTAAGGTTATTTATGTTTCGGGTAGATGAACAAGGCGCAGAGGAATGAAATGTACAGCAAGTAGGAATGGGGAGAGCAGCATCAGACATGATGATACAGAATAAAGCCACTGACTAAATTAATAAATAAACTACAAAGATAACTTGTAAACATGTGCAAAGTCAATATTGGTAACGTTTCTAACTTGTGTGCGGGAGAATTTTTTCATACCACCAGCACAGAACCATACTTCAATGATGAAGCATATAAGACAAATAAACGCAATTGCCATACACATTAATCGAAGAGGCTAAGAAGTGCTAGTAGTCACCATTATGGCAAAAGAATCCTTGATAGAAACATCTTCCCAACAAACTTTCAACCAAAAGCTCCTTTTGTCCAAACAACTCATCCAGTGTAAGCTCAATATGCAACATGCACCAACAGTCGATCACATGTTTATGACAATTCCTCGATCAATAAGTAAAACTAAAAGACAAAAAGTAGAAATCAAACTTTCCAAACCATGGACTCCTGCCCAGTGCACATCTGCAATGGACTACTTTCATTAGCCTGTACCTCAGGAACTTACTGTAACAACACCTTTCATCATATACAAATGCTAGCCGCACACTATTCTTCAATGTGAACCCTTGTCCATAGACTGCACTAAGCAAAAGACTGCTTCAAACTCCAAAAATGAAATAACAATCTCTATATGGAATAGCCGAAGAATTATTTAGACAAACACATGCAAACTAGATATTTTGGAACTGAAGTAGACTTAGAAAATACAGTTACTTTAGAAAATATCAACCAACAACTTATCAGCAGTAACCTCCTTACAAAGACATACAAGAAAGAAATAACAAAGTTTCTAAATACATCTGCTGAAATTTCAGACAAAGTATGTGTCTGTTTTTTAAAAATAGTTCAACATTAGTAGATATAGCCTACAAAATAGAAGGGAATGAGGAATCCTAATGGTTCTAATTTGCCTTATACCTAAAAGCAGAGCATAAATACAAAATAACGGATCCCTTACTAGTATGCACATACTGCAATACTAAGCTTGAAAATTTCCACATGCCACCATGGGCTATCAATAATAACTTTGAAATATTTCCACTTCCACAAGCTCTCCAACCACTTAACCTGTATGAGAGCATCATATTTCTAAAAGTACACACATTTCAAGCTATATTACTTCCCCAACTCAAAACTGCCAGATTTACTGAAAGACATGTGTGGCAAAGTATTTACCTTTAGATCTTATGAAAATGTAGAAACTCTTGCAGTCGGTCAACTAGTACAACAATCTTCGAATGGTGTGCCAACAAAAGACAAAACAATTTGGCAACAGGTAGTAGACTTACACAAATTTAAACATGCCCTACAATATCTTAAAGAAAAAAATTAATACTATAGAGATATACACATAGAGGAAACCTTAACAGAAAGCACCCACATGATTGAGAATACACCACAAACTAGCCAATTTCAACGTGTTAATCCTATTGCTGTGGTCAACATTTTAGACGATTATACAATTCACACACTACATTCCAGAGACACCATGGAAGATGCATTAGAAACATATCAAATGCATCAAGCCAAAGGGCCAACAATGAGCATATCGGAGAAACGTATAGTAGCATGTTGTATTCCACTACTCTTTCGCATAGGAAAGGGAGGAAGATACGATGACAGACCCACATAAATCAGTGCATCAGAATATAATTCTTTGCGAAAGTATTCTGAAGATCCAAGATTCAAGCAAAATGTTGAATATATTTCCCAGATCTTGTTCGAAAGCGAACTAGCAACTCTATGTTACAGAGTTGCCCACACACTAAAAACAAACTCTCCTTTTTAAACATGCCAGCTACTCATCTTCAAAAGATAAAAGACAAGAATGAGGTTTTGCAGATAAGTATCACAAATCTCTTGGCAAATATGCATAGTACAAAAGAATACTGGTTCCAACATCATGCGTCCAACGTCATATGTTGTATGTTAAGGAACCTAGGACCACCTACATGGTTTGTTACTTAGGTTGCGCAGAATATGCATGGGATGACTTGCATGATTTCCTATACATTGCAAACCAAATTAAAGAAGGAATAGACATAAAATGTCCATGAGAATTCTGTTCTCTTGATCGAGTCAACATATCACAATACTTTCACCATTGTTTCATTGCTAATCTGCACTTATCTACAATAAAAATCATCCTCCAGGCAGCCTTCCGTGCCGCATTCCAGACATGCCCCCTGTGCACCAGTCCCACCTACACCACCCGGTCTGGTAATGCCTATCTTCCCTGCCTCCAGTGGAAGTCCCAAATACGCCATATGAGGTGGTCACTGTACCTGCCCAGGCACCAACACAGGGACAGGCAATGATTGGACAGCTGGCCCTTCAGGAAAGTGCTGGTGCTGTGCCCTCCGACAGCTAATTCACTGTGGTGGGGGTACGTGGCAGTTTGCACTCATCCAGGCAGCAGCAGATAAGGATTGTGCAGAGGCAGTCAATGCAGGGCCATCCAACACCAAGGAAGCAATTCTAGCAGGACATGTTTGGCATCTGGCAGGAGAGCAGGTGGCTCCGGCACCTGGTGTGCATCCAGACAGGTTTCCACAGGCAGCTGATGGCAGAGAGGCAGCAGGCCTCCAAGGCAATGATTGCCAGTGCCAGGGGGTTGCCTGGGGGTAGTGGCAGAGGTGAGGGGGCTTGTGGGTGGTGTTGGACTTAAGGGGGCTACCTGGGGCTAGTGGTGGAGGTGAAGGGGCTGCTATGACTTAGGGGTATATGCCAGCAGTGTGGGTGCCTTCGGAGTAGGGGGGACAGTCAGCAGTTTCGCCGGGGTGCAGCCATGGCTTACGGGGGACCATGTGCAGTTTTACAGGGATGCAGCCTTGACTTATGGGGGACCTCGTGCAGTTTTGCAGGCCCGTAGCCATTACTAATGGGGTATCGTGTGCATTTTTTCAGGGGTGCAGCCGTTGCTTACAGGAAACAGTGCGCAGTTTCACAGAGGTGCAGCCTTGACTTATGGCGGACCGTGTGCAGTTTTGCCAGGGTGCTTGTGGTGCGGCAAAGGTGGACGCGAAGGTAGGCACAATGGTTGTTTTTGTTGTTTGTTTGCGTGTTGTGGGTGTTCCTGGCACAACTTGCGTTTCTTTGGTGGTCACGTTAATTTGCCTCTGAAATCCATAAATACGCAGAACGCCCAACAAGACATTTGTACGCAACTGCGCGCAAAGTTGTTTTAACGCAGAGTAATTTGTGGCGTCTTTTCGCTTTTTCTAGAAATCGGGCTCTTAATGTTTCTACAACAATTCATTGGGGTGTATGTTATTTGTACACTAACAAAGCCTCTGAGATAATTGTATAGTTCAAAGGAGCATTATTCTAAACTAGCACCATTAACGTTCCGAGTAGGAACTACAGTTGTACAAAGTGGAGTTATATCATAATAATTGTAATATTGCAAATGTTGCCCGTTTTCTCAAAAAGAAAAACACCTAGTTTGATGTCGATACTATTGACCTCAATGACTCTTTAATGTGTATCGACATTATTTGGCAACATTTTAGGCAAACTTTTAATTCTCATAAAGCTATTCTTACGATCCTCTAAACAACATGGACAGATTTATGTATTTATTTATTCAGGAAGGAACCATGTTTTTTATTATCACAAAAGACTGTACAGTAGATAAGAAATCAGATTTGATGGGAAGTAGTGCGCTTCTTACCATAGCGTGAGTTTGACTGACATTCTGACCAAGCTGTGTAGGGGAGTAAAAGGAACAGCCACAGGGAACAATACACGGGTGGACTTAGATTAAGGACAATCAACATTAGACATTTTAAGTGCACGTGGGCGGGACAGCCAGTTGTGTTAAGGATGTGACCATGATGTGTGAAGTGCCCAACTGGAGGCAGTGAAATTGAGGGACAGAGCAAGGTTAGAGGCAATGGTAAAATGTAAGCTACAAGGCAGATGAGAGGCAGGTTAAGATCGCCCTCATTATGGAAATACTTCACTAGATCTAGATCCAATAAATGATTTATGTGTCCCCCCCTATGCCTGGAAGATTGAATTTAACCCAAGTACATTGGCAACTGTCCGTGGCATTCCTTTATACCCAGACATTATTTTGACATTGTCAAATTATGATTTTATTGGGTAGTGATAACATTTTACTTTGCTTGGCATTGTATTATTAGTGTCAGAATTCTGGATTTAGCCTAATTGAGATTGGGTCCTGGAAATGTCCTTCATCAACCATGGTACATGCCTGGTCTGTTCACTCTTTGAGCACTCATTGCTTTTTATCTTGTGTTATTGTTGTAAACCATCGTGGAGGGTTCCAAATTATAGACTTCATGAAGGATATAGAAATCTTTACATTGAATCCAGAAGAATCTGTTCACTTGATCAATGAAACGGAAGATGAATAATTTGAACTTAAGTAAAACAAAAACACTTGCCAAAAACATATTAGAATAGCATGCATTGTTTATTATGACAAAAACAACATATGTACCTCAAGCCGAGGATATAATCATTCAAAATCTGAGAACATATGTTTTAACCATAACTACTGGCAACTGGTTTTCAAAAATGTTTAATGTCTAGCATTGATGATCATTAGGAGGATCAAAATTAGTAAAAAGCAGTTTTCTTCTAGAAAATCAATACTTCTGGTAGCTACTTTCGTATTTGTCCCACTGGTAATTGAAGCAACTTCAAAGTGTTAAAAGCTAGGATAATCAACAAGTAGAGAATATCTGCAGATTCCTGACCTTCTCCTTTTCTTTTCTTTTTTGAAGGGACATTTTCTGTAGCTATTCGATCTACCTACATTTACAAAGCAATCAATTTAATATGTTCTAGTCAAATTCAACTATCATAGGGCGTACAAAATAATTATAAAAACAACCTAGAACATAATGTAGAGAGGCAGATGTACACGTCATATATAGTGCATGCCCTCTCACCTGCGTCATACTAGAAGAACAACAAGAGAGCACTGTGTGTGACACCTGGTATCACCCCAATATCACATCGAGGGTATGAGAGACGTTATGCACTCCGACAACCGTACCAAATGTATCCTGAAACTGAAATCGTAGACATGAGTCTGATGACAACTCTGGACATAGAAGAGCTTTAGGTAAAGTCGAACAGAAGAGAAGTGACGACATGAAGAGAGAAGATATATAGACACACTGGGCCTCATTACGAGGCTTGCGCCCCCGTAATGAAGGGTGCCCCGTTCATTACGGGATGCGCAATTACGAGGTTCCCTTTGCGGGACCTGCTAAAGACGCCTGGTAAAACCCTGCAAGGGGAACATGGAGCTAATAACGGGCCTATGGGGGCTCAAATGGGAATGGGTTCCTTCAAGGAGGAATTACCGGGTCTTCCAAAGTCGGAATGACCCGGTTATTCCTCATTGAAGGAACCCGGTATTGGGACCCGGTATGGAGGCAGTCATGCCCTTATTACGGGCATGGCTGACTCCATACTCGTGATGAGGCCCACTGAATTTGATGAATGAATGTCCAAAGAATACAACATGTAACTGAAGCAATGAACTATAAACACACGCTAATATGAAGAAAACCATCTACATAAAGATGATAAGTGACAAGCAATGCAGTAGATATATATAGACAGAAACGCAAGGTAGATAAGACAATGTAGAAGCTTGCTAAAGTGGGAAATATAACGCAGCCATGTTAAGAAAATCAGCAATGGCATTGTATAATAGTAAGCAGGATATCTTGGGGAAAGAGAACAAGGCTGCAAGGCTGGTGGGTGCTGGAATACAGCTTTGTGCGAGAACCAAGGGTGTGCAATGGTTTGCAAGCGTAAATAAGGCCTTTTTCATACAGCTCCAGAAGAAGATAGCAATGTACCTTCACTCCCTCAAAAGTTACAAAGAAGAGAACAGCCAGTAAGGTCAACTACAAACGAGAGGCCTTGGCTTAGGGCCTAACTGATGAGAGATTGTAGGGTAAATAGCTAAGTAAGGCAGTTGCCTGACATTTTTCCCCAGCACCTGGGTTTCATTGCTTATGTGCTGCTAACGAGCCAAATGTCCAAGGTTGGAAGAGAGTGCCATCCAATCATGAAGGCGTATGTGGTGATGAAGTGTACATTGAAGCCTATCTGCTGATGGCATTATGCTGTTATCTGTATTGTACGCAGTTAGAGGGTGTTTCAGGCATGCTTACTAGATAAGGGGCAGCCAATTATGTTATTAACACTTATACAGAATATAGGTATATATGCTCCCCTAACCAATCCCTACACCCAATACGTTTTACTATTTGACATGTAGGATGATGTCATAGCTGACGTACATCAAGGTATAAAGGCTTATGTGTTTTGGAAATGCTAAGAGACTGTGTGTGCTACAATTTGTTGTTCACCAAGTTTCCCTAGAATAAAGTAGAATGGATGGAAGAAACATCGCTGGTGATATCTCCCACGGGCCAATGGAGAAAGAATTTGCAAAAATCTGTTCTAGATTACTTCTTTATTTCGGAACAAATGCCCAAAGAACCAGTACTTTGAATGTTACTACTTTGAACCAGAGTGATCACAATCTCGTACAAATGCCACTTCTCGGATCTATGGAGACGCCTGTATCTACATGGAATCCATCAATAATTGTAGAACTTAGTAGAAACAGATTGAGGATGAATGCTAATAAGGTGAACAACATAACGAGAGAATTACAAGAAGTAAACAAGACGAGTGGCAACAAGACTGAGTACTGTGCCCTACTTGAACAATACTCCAAGAGCATCCAAGGCTCATGCAACATGATGTTCAGAAAGCATCGTGCCCATGATATTGAGATCTTAAAAAAGAAAAGAGAACTCTGGAAAAGTATAAGATCAATCATAAAGTTAAGTGATGAGAAACGTCAAATTGAGAAAAAGTAGGCCAAATAAAAGTACAAAAACTGGCTAATTTCACACAGATTTATAATGGAACAGTGAGGCGCAGAGGCCATGATGAATATCCTATCACACAAAAACTCAAGGGACTTTTGGAAAATTCTAAATGACCTAAATGCCCCACAACAAGCCATCATGAGCAATATGGTCTCAGAGAGACAATGGGTACATAATTATAATGCCTTGTTTATGAAGAAAGGCACCATAGAAGACCCCAGGCTTCCACAACTAAATCAGTGGGATATTCGCATGGACAAAGAAAACATCCTGAAGAATATCACTCTAATCAGCTCTTCTAGAGCCCCAAGCCCCAATGGCCTTACTAACAAAACGCTAAAGGAAAACTGTATGGAGTGGGCTACTTTGTACACCCTATTGTTCACTACAATAATGAATGAATGTGCAATACTGGCATCGTAGAAGTGTGCAATTGTGGTACCGATATTTAAAAAAGGCATAAGATCAGAGCCAATTGCCCTCCTCGATGTCGTAGGAAATATTTTTGCCACTCAAATTCAACAACATCTGGCAGCTTAGATCAAAACCACCTTTTATTATGATCCAAGGCAGGCGGGGTTCTTCAAGGGTGTGGGGTGTGGGCTAAACTTTATTCTGACCAAGCTTTTGAAAATGGAGGCAATTCGGCAAAGGACGAAAAATTTACCTTGCATTCATTGATCTAGCTCACGCCTTTGATAGCATGGACAGAGAACAGCTATGGACTAAATTGAAGCAATGGAATTGTCCAATAAGCCTGATCACGTCAATAAAAGATCTGCACTCAGGAACAGAGATAAGAATCCACCTTGATTAAGCTGGAACCCTGTCCACCCCCATAAAGACCTATAGAGGTGTCAAACAGGGGTGTCCATAGGCCTCTATCTTGTTCAACTTGTTAATCTCTGATATTGGAGTAACCTTGAGAGGTGTGCCTGCATTTCCCCCAAAAATGTATGGAAACTCTGGGTTGAATGTTATACGCAGACAACTTAGTCCTTTTGGATATAACCCCCATCTGACTCCAATGGAAACTGTCTTTGCTGGAAAAGTATGTTGATACCAATGGTCTCAAGATAAACCCCGCTAAATCTGAAATCTTAACCCTCCAAAATCTTAGAGGTAGAAAAGTCAGAGTGATATCTTGGGAAAGAAACTTTAAAGTGTGTAAACCATACTCCATATCTGGCCATGTTGATCAACAGTAACATCAATGATGCTCCTTGGGTGGAAAAGACAAAAGCAAAATGTAAACAGTTAGCTGCCTAAGGTGTTGTCATAAACAAAAAAATTGGCAAATTCTCGTTAAAGCCGGTTGTTGACTTTTACAGATTAAAAGTCGTCCCGGCTTTGATTCACAGTGCAGAATGCGCATTAGGATGTTCTCACTCAATAGGGGCATCACTTGAAAATACCTTTTGGCGAACAGTGCTGTGGCTTCTGAAAGGAATTCCGACCGCGTGAATTAGATATGACCTCGGTCTCACATCTATGAACGTGAGAGTGATCTGGAATATGCTTTCACTCTATAGGAAAATGACTGCTGAAGACCGAATACCTCAATTTAACATACTGCACAACCCATTATGTTGTAAGAATGAAACAACTCTGTGCCAATGGGCTGAACGATGTGAAAGAACTCTAGTTTAGCTAAATACGGACATTAACACCCTGCAAGTAAACCCAAACTCGGAAGAAAAACAAACTGTGATACCAAGATTGGGTGGATAGTGTAGAACAGAGATCACAACATAAGCTTATGAGAACTGCTGCTGTGGAGACCAAATCCCTCAGTAAGCTACCAAGTTACTTGGAAAAGTTCCTGAGTAAACTTCCGAGAGCAGTTTATATGAAATTTCGGCTGAATCTATTTGAGACTAAAGAGAGGCAATTTTGAAGAAAAACAATCTGCCATTAGATCTCAAGTGTAGATTCTGCAATAGTACCAAAGAAATTCTGAAGCACTTGACTATATTCTGCCCAGCATTAAGAGCATTGCGAACAAAGCATTTAGGCTCTTATATACTAGAAAGACCATCTATGTCTGGAGAAGACTGGTGGTGGGTGCTTTTGGTGGAACTAATAAAAAATGAACGTTTGCTCTGACGTTTTACCTGAACCAAGTGAACAAGCTGCTATTAAAGGATGGCAAGTAGCTTAAAAATCTGAATGCACCTAATAAAGAGCAAAGGATTGAATAAACTTTGAATAAGTTGTTAATTACGGTTGGCATCGTGTACAAAAATTGGAATGCGGCTAAGAAAAAGCAATGAAATAAACAAAGCTCTATTCTTCGAGTCTGAAATGAAAGAAACAGAAAGACTTAAATGACAATAAGATCTGATGAAAAGTGATTAAAAGTATTTTTAAAGTTTGTAACAAACTGAATAGAATACATTTAAATAATAATAATAATAATAAAGTAGTATTTTGCCATATTCCTTGAGTCTGTATGGTTATTTGGGCCTGAGATCATTTATTTGGTAATCCCATTGAGCACTTTGAATGCTCCAGGTGCTATTGCACAATAATTATCTGAACGTTGCACGATATATGTACCAAATTAATGGTATCTAATATTTCTGCATAAGACATCACTGTGGACTAACAAAGCTTATCGAAAACATTGACACCCATGATTAGTCAGTATTGGAGTAGGTGTGGAATAAAGACAGAACTGAACAAAGGTTATGATCGACCATGTCTCAATATGAAGAAAAATATTCTGAATGTTTCCTGGAACAATTTGAAAAGACTTATACCTCATTGAGATTCTGGCCACTCAAATATTTCTGAATGAGGCCAAGTTGCCTAATGATATTTGGGATTAATGGAGCTCATCAGGTCTAAATCGTCTAACAAGCAAGGTCAACACATCACAGAAGAAACCTCTAAAATTATTCTACATGCACACAGATTCTGAATTCCAACTAATATAAAATGTACCGATATAATTTGTTGTGCTGTCTACTCTTTTACTCCTTAAAATGTTTCAGTTGCATCGCTCTCCTCTGTCAACAAAGGAAAAATTATAAGAAATTTGAGGATTTCTGCAATGAGTTTTCGCGTTATAGTAGTCTAAATGATCTACTTTCAGAATGGCAATCTTTTCCGAAAATGTATAATATACATAGCACAAACACCAGATTATGTTTGCCACTAATAATATTGTTATAATATGAGGCAGAGGGATCTGCACGTGTTTTCTTTACATTCACAATTAACATGGATTCTGAATGAAGGTGCATGCTAAGGCCTTGCTATGATTCTTTGCTTCTCTGCCTTGCTTTGCCATGTATCATATGTCTACCTTAATTCCGGGTATGTGCTGATAACACGTGAAAAGAAAAAGAATGAAGTTCTAAATGGTTGTATAAATGCAGTGATAAATTCCCAAAAGGTAGGAGGTGAATCTGACTGGAGTTCCCTGCTAAAAGGAAAGAGTCTAGTCACATCCCTCTGCATCTGCATGAAAGCAACTTCCAACATGTTTTGGAAACACATGGTGCATCAACTACTAGACACTGTGAAGGCATCATGAAGCTAGACACAGACAACAGATTCAAAGTTCAAAATAAAATGATGTGTTAACTCAAATGTCACGATGGTTGAAAGTCCAACTTGCCACATGCTAAGGTTGGAATTCCCTACCTCAATGAAACTAAGGAAAGTCTGAGTTAGAAAGTTCAACTTAAAAATCTATCTGTGTGCAAAACTTTATTCTCACAACAAAAGCTAAACAATATGTAGAAATATTAATAATGAAAGAGATGGCGTTCAACACACATTTTTGAGCTTCTTCCAGCCCCCAGTTTCCTTTTCAGCTCCCATTCCCTAGGTGTAAGAAAGTTCCACAAAAGTCTTGAGATTACCCTTTTCAAGTTCCTCAAGTTCAAGGCAATACAGTTCCACACAATTCTCAGGGTTCCCTTACGCCAAGATCAAGACAACACAGTTCCAAAACAAAGGGTCTTGAGGGCTCCACCATTTAGACAGCATTTTCACTTCATCAAGTGCCAGGGTTCTCTTTCCCAAGACTTTAACGTAGTAACGTATACTTGGCTTCAGTCTTTCAATGTTCAACACAACTGCTGGTCTACTTGATGCTCCTGCTGGATTGCATTAACAGTTCACTTAAAGTGCTCCTTCTTTGTAATGTCTTTTGCTTTCACCATTGAGGGTTCCCTGGTCTAGAGACAGTTGTGAGACCACACAGTCTTCCCATCACATGTCATGCAAACAGGAACCCTATGCTCTGCACCCCACACAGGTTCTTCTATATTTACTGTGTACAGATTTGCATTCACTTAACTTTTCCTGGTCGGTCTCTTGACTTAATATGCAGTTTCACATTCTCCTGGCTTCTGCGGGTTAGCCTCTTGGTTTTGACACAATGTGTTGCACATCCTATGCCAGGGTTTGGCCTTGCCGCACTGTATTCATACTCAAAGTTCACTTTGGAGATCGGCCACCAGGGGGCGCACGGATGATGTCCTCTTCCGTGTGAGCTCCGTCCCCGTAGGTCTGCGAGGTGACCTGAGTCCCCACCTTGTGACCCCCCCACGGTGAAAAGAGCAGAGCATCGTGTGTTGGAATACCCCTGAACCTCCCTGGAGAAAACCCGATCGAAATCGGACCCGGGAAGCCCGATTAAACTTCGAGTGAAGTTCTTCGCTGGTGACGGCGCGGAAGCGGACGGGCCGGGTCGGCGAACGGGCCCATCGGGCGAGTGACGCACAGCCTGTGCTGCGCTGGCCAACGCGCCCCCCCTCCGACCCACAGAGCTGCTCCCTTGCAGTGCCCCCACGCGACCCACGGCGTGGATCCTCCAGCCGCGCCCTCGGGCCCGCGGACTATTGGAACACGGCGGAGGCCCTGCCAAGAGGTTAACTGCACCTCCAACCCAGCACAGCCCACACTGTCTCACGCGACCGCAGTGCATCAGAGCGCCGCGGCCTGTATGCAGGGCCCCGGCTCTCAGAGGAACTAGCTGGGCTCACGTAGTGGTGGGCCTCCACAACGAATGTTCTGCGCATCGTGGATGCAGGCCCTGGCACGCACGAAAGATGCGTGGGATCAAGCGGGACCCCCATGATTTGAGGAACCCCTGCCTTGGGAGCCCTGCACACCGCATATCATCTGCCCCTCCCAGTGCACAGGGCACAGATCCTTCGGAATGAGGGCACGGCCCCTGAAACAGGGGCGTGTGCCTCCTCAGGTCCCCGGCACCGATCAGAGTTGAGACCAGGGAGACATCTTGCGGCCTCGCTCC
This sequence comes from Ambystoma mexicanum, assembly GCF_040938575.1. Taxonomy (NCBI): domain Eukaryota; kingdom Metazoa; phylum Chordata; class Amphibia; order Caudata; family Ambystomatidae; genus Ambystoma; species Ambystoma mexicanum. The sequence goes on along the minus strand of NC_090929.1, from coordinate 969,862,103 downwards.
TACACTGGGGATCCAGCAAATTCTGAAGATTACCTGCTGGGGGGTGTCACCAACTTATCCCCCCTACTGGGTGAGCGCATTCCCACTGGCGGACGACTGAGAATTGCGCGAGGCTACAGAGCAGTCTGAGGGTGAAGCCCACACATCCCTCCCACGCCTGCCCAAACCCAGGACATCGAGGTGAAGCACCTACGTATATGCAGGCCAAAATAAAGCTAGCCAGTTACACTTACGCTCCTTCTGCCCACATACTCATCGCCCCCACGATGGCAACGGAATCCGTGGCACATGGAGAGACAGCGGCCACGAAAGGTGACAAAGCAGCCCTCCTGATGGAGATAAAGAATATGGGGGCCAACATAGGTGGCAAGATTGATAAAATCACCCAACGTATGGATAAGATTGAGGACAGAGCAGCTGGCCCACCCGGAGGCCCGAGATCGGTCCTCGCTCGCTTCCATAGATACCAGGACAAAGCAAAGATTCTCAAGAAGGCAAGGCGCGGAGGCGTGATCACCCTCAATGGTGCCCAGGTCACCATATATCAAGACCTGTCTGCCATGACATTGGCGCTGAGACGGATGTGTGGCCCCCTGACGAAATGGTTGAAGGAACGAGACACCAGATACCGATGGGGATACCCCTTCTCGCTGTCTTTTGAACACGAAGGCAAGAGAATCAGACTACGGTCGGAGAGGGAAATAAAGGCCTGCATAGCCGAACTTGTTGATCTTCGCGAATGAGGGGAAGAAGGAAATAACGCGAGACACGAAGGGAGAGAATGGAAACTCCAAGGACCTAAGAGGCAGAGAGTAAAAGGGTTGAGAACATTTCGGAGAGGTAACAGCTCCCCGGAGGGGGACAAGTGAACTGGACTACCGGCGACTACGTTGACACTATGAGTTTGTTCGAGACACAGACCGTTTTTGGGCCAACACAAAAGTTATATGCGATGGTTGTAAGTTGCGGTTGATGGGGGGATAGGGGGGGCTCAGACTTATGTGGTGTTCATTGATAATTAAAGGACCGCGCAACGATGGTCCCTACTGGTGGTTCGGGACTAGTTCAGTGAATCTAACTGGACTTGCTCGGATGCCGACACATGGGGGGCAGGGGGTGCGTGGGAAGGAGAGGGAGGGATATGCAAGACAAGGGGGAAGGTGGAACTGTTATAGAACTTTTACTCGCTGCTGAGATGGGACAAACACTAATATTTGTTGAGGGCTCCAAACACAAGGTATGGCAATGCATTGTTGTGAATATTGTACTATTATATACTGATGGCCACCTCTGATGGTAACACACGAGGCCCCTTGAAAGTCAGCACACTTAATGTCAAATGTCTTAACTCACCAACTAAGAGGTCGTTAGTGCTACAGGAATTTCGAAGGGCTAATATTGATATCCTACTCTTGCAGGAAACAAAATATATGAAGGGGGAGGAGCGGTCCATTCTGGGGAAACATTTCGGCATAGAGTTTTGGGGCTCGGGGCCGCTGCGTAAAGGGGGAGTGGGAATCCTTATCAGAAAGGGACTTGATTTTCTAGTCTCCAACACCTGGTCAGATGCAGAAGGGCGGGCCTTACTAGTTGTGGGGACTATTGAAAAGGTGGAAGTAATGATTGCCACAATCTACTCCCCCAACGTAGGCCAGCTCCAATTCCTCTCTAAAACTTTCCCCAAAATAATGTTGGAGGCCACCGGCCACCTTATACTAGGCGGAGACTTCAACTTGTGGGCGGATCACGACCTGGACCGGAAAGCAGGGCGCCCGGGAGTTGAAGCTCCTGTGAGTGGTGAACGTAGTGACTTTGTAAACATGATGCAGGTATATGTTCTGGTATACACATGGAGGACGATGCATCCTGATGAAAGAGGGTATACATTTTATTCACCTCCGCACAATACTTCGACCCGAATAGATTACATCTACCTTTCGCGAGAGCTGAACGACACCGCCACACATTCGGGGATTACTCCAATAACATGGTCCGACCATGACATGGTTTCAGTTGATATACAATGGGAACATCTGCCAATTAAGGGTTGGAAGTGGAGATGTACGGGAAGGGGCTCGGAAGAAAAGGGAGAGAGCCGTTATCGAGAATAAGCTCCGGAGTGAAATATGTCAACTTGATAGAGAAGCTAGGGTGGGGCACACCATAGACGCCGAAAAGATCCAAAGAGGCTAGGACAAAACAGGAAGAACTCCGCCACCTAGAACATGGCCAGATAGCACGTAAACTACATTTATTGAAGCAGAAATTCTATGAGAAGGGAGATAAGGCAGATGCGCTGCTAGCGGCTAGACTCACGATCCAACGGGCAGAACGTAGGGTGAAAGAGATCACAGATGAAACCCCTGACCAAGCGCAACACACATCCCCATCCCAGAACTGTTTGCAGACTTCTTTGAGTCCCTATACACTTCAGAAGTAGATTCACACTCACAGGCGATAGACGATTACTTGGCCAGCATTGCCCTTCCAAAAGTTGCAAGCGCTGACTCGGCCCATCTAGAATCCCCCATAACTGAGGACGAAATACACGAGGCGATCAAACGACTCACACTGGGCAAGTCCCCTGGTGAAGATGGTTTCACTGCCGGCTTTTATAAAACATTTTGTGCCCTCCTAACTCCATTCCTGACCACCCTCTTTAACAATATCCTTGACACGGGGACTGTCCCGGACTCCTTCGACCAAGCACTCATATCGGTCATCCGCAAGGAAGGCAGAGACCCCACGTGTTGCGGATCATACCGCCCCATATCCTTGCTCAATCTTGATGCCAAAATGTACACACGAGTCCTGGCAGCCAGGTTAGAGGTCCACATGCCCCATCTTGTCCACCCCGCAGGTAGGGTTCATAATTGGACGACAAGGTGCAGACACCATGAGAAAGACTCTCCATTTGATCGAGGCCTCCCAAACCATGTGCAATGATCCCGCCGTACTCTCCGTCGACGCTGAAAAAGCCTTTGACAGAGTGGAATGGGGTTTCCTTGCAGCAGTCCTCCGTGCCGTGGGAATAGGACCGAAATTTAGAAGGGGGATAAAAGCAGTTTACACTGCTCCAAAAGCCTCGATGTCTGTTAACGGGGAGTACTAGAGATGATTCAAGCTGAAACGCGGTACCCGGCAGGGATGCCCCCTATCGGCCATCCTCTTCGCCCTCTCTGTGGAGCCCTTGGCCCAACAATTACGACAGGCTACCGAAGTAGCAGGCATGCATCTGGGGGAAGAAAAATTTAAAGTAGCGCTGTGTGCCAATGACCTACTTCTTCATGTGACAAACCCCACCACATCCATTCCCAGAGCGTTGTACCTCCTGGACGAATACGGCCAAGTATCCGGGTTCAAGGTTAACAAATCTAAGTCCACACTTTTCCCCTTACAGGGCTCATCGGAAGCAAACACTGAAAAATACCAGTTCCTGGGCCTTATGATTGAACATGAAAAAATGAAGTACTTAGGAATACAGGTCACAAGGTCGCTAAAAGATTTATATGAAGCCAATTTCCCAGCGCTTCTCCAAAAATGTCATGCAGACCTCGCCAGATGGGACAACCTAACCATATCCTGGTTGGGGCGTTTAAACGCGATAAAAATGACCTGTCTCCTGAGATTTTTATACCCCTTTTAAATGCTCCCTTTCAGATGCCACGCCAATTCTTTACAGAAGTCAAGAAGGCGATTCTGAAATTTCTATGGAAAGGGAAAAAGCCCGGGATTGCTTCCTCCAACTTGACATTACCGACAAACAAGGGTGGAGTGGGCCTACCAGACATCCAAAAATATTACGAGGCGGCTCAATTACGAATCCTTATTCCCCATCTCCGTAACCAAAAACTGCCCCAGTGGATCTCTATGGACAATCATTATCTGTCCCCAGCAACAATCTCTGAATGGCTGTGGTCCCCTAGATGGAGAGTACTGAAGAAATCTAAGGCACACCCGATGTTCGCAACCATATGGGACATATGGCGGGAGGCGGGAGATATGGGGAGAATTACCACATGGCCATCACCATTAAGGGCCTCATTAGACGGTAGGCGGTAGGGGTTTACCGGTACCGGTAAGGGCACCGGTACCAGTAAACCCCTACCGCCTTACTACGAGTTCCCTTTGCGGGACCCGACTTTAACGGCTGGTTTTACCAGTCGTTAAAGTTGGGTGCCTCAAAGGGACCTCGGAGCTAATTACGGTACCGCAATTTGCAGTACCGTAATTAGCACCTTCCCCATTCCCATTATGCCCATATGGCGGGAGGCGGGAGATATGGGGAGAATTACCACATGGCCATCACCATTAAGGGCCTCATTAGACGGTAGGCGGTAGGGGTTTACCGGTACCGGTAAGGGCACCGGTACCAGTAAACCCCTACCGCCTTACTACGAGTTCCCTTTGCGGGACCCGACTTTAACGGCTGGTTTTACCAGTCGTTAAAGTTGGGTGCCTCAAAGGGACCTCGGAGCTAATTACGGTACCGCAATTTGCAGTACCGTAATTAGCACCTTCCCCATTCCCATTATGCCCTATGGGGGCAAAAATGGCAATGGGGAAGAGCCTTGGTGAATGGGGAATTACCGCCCCTGCTCACCTTGGAGTAGGGCGGTAATTCTGCCATCCACTAAGGCGGACACAGTAAAATACCGGCGGCAACCATGGCGCTATTAGCGCCATGGTTACAGCCTACCGTGTAATGAGGCCCTAAGTCACCTCTGGTCACCGGGCATTAACGACAAGATCCCTAATGTGGAGAGGTTTCAAGCTTGGTATGCGGCAGGCCTGGAGAGGGTGGGACAGCTCCTAAGGAAGGACTCCTTCATCACGCTTCCTGAACTAGAAGAGGCACTCGGAATAGGCACACTGTCAGCATTCCACTTTCTGCAGATTAAGGGAGTTTTGACAAAACCAGAATGGAAGGATAAGCTGAGCAGGGAACTTACCCCGTTTGAAATCATACTCGACTCCAGGACAGAAACAAAAGGGTTGATATCTGTTTTGTATAAAACACTAATGGAAGCTGGAAAGGGCTCAACAGAATCGCTTAGGCTAAAATGGGAAAGGGACATGGGCGAGGATATCGACCCGGAGACATGGGATAAGATATGTAGGATTGCGCCCAAAGCCTCGATCTCATGCCAGTATAAGTTGCACTCGATTAAACTGCTGAATAGGTGGCAATATGACCCGTGCAGGCTCTCTAAAATGTATCAGTCGTCTAGTCCAATGTGTTGGCGGGGATGTGGGTCCACAGCGGATTACTGGCACATGTGGTGGGGTTGTCCTCAGATCAAAATTTACTGGAACGAGGTGCTAGGTTGGATTAGGGATCTAGATGGGATCCAGCGAACAGCAGACGCCTACCTGATCTTATTTGGTCTCGAGAAAATCGAAGATGAATTGAGAAGGGTCACAGACATAGCTGCACCACTCTTACTAGCTGCAAGGGCTCTACTGACCACAAAAAGGAAATCTCCAGTTACCCCCACAGAAAAAAGAATGGGTTAACGTGGCCTCCAATATGTGTATTATGGAAAAAATCACAGCATCTATACATGGGAAAGCCACGCAATGTGACATCTTATGGTTGGAGTTTGTCAATAAATACATCCCCGGAATAGCTCACTAACGCCTAACGGACGATCAGGGCCATGGGTAACGAAACATCATAATGTCCTCCCAAACAAGGTAGGCCTCAAGGCCTGACAGACCTATCAACCAATCTCCCAATTGCTAGATAATACATCCCTTGGCGGCAGAGTATAAAGTCTTGTGGGGTAGAGGGAAGGGGGAGGGGGGGAAAAATGGGAGAAGATTAGTCAATGTTTGTTGACGCTGTAAAGAGAAGCTATTTATTGATAGGACAGAATACAAGAATTTTGCTGCAATGTAACACTGAATCTTAAACGTGTTCTCTATTTTATTGTAATACCTGCTTCTATGTTATGATGGTTAATTTTGGATGCATATGTTGTAATCTGTTTGATATAAACTCCAATAAAACTAAGTTTAAAAAAAAAAAAGTTCACTTTCGGGTGGTCTTATTTATTCCACACCTTTCTGTCATGGTCTTTCAAACTTGCCGTTCTCATTTCATATATGGCTTCCAAATGTGCACTTTAACTTTCTTCAGCTTGTAGCTTTGCCCACAAAGTTCTCATTCAATACGGTATTCAATACAGCCCGTGGCTTCGGGTTTATTTCAATCTGTATGCGTCATTTCAGTATGTATCCTTTAGTTCAGCATTCTGTTTGGTTCATATGGCATTTCTCACTTGTGCATAGCCCCTTGGAACGCCCCGGCATCGAGTGCCACCCCTACTCTAACCGGTCCTCAGCATTCCTCTCTGGCAGCTACTTCACTCCACTTCTGCTTCACCGGCTGGCTTGCGGTAACTGCGGGCCCAGCTTGCACTTGGGGTGCTTCTCTGCACTCACCGGCAGCTCTGCTTTGCTTCTGTGGAAGCTGGTGGCTTTGTTTCTTCATTCACTTTGTTCTGCAGCTCCAGCTGCTCTTCCCATGACCATGGAGGCCCTCACACCTGTGGACTCACCCTGGGCTCCACGGGTCTTCTGGTTGTCTGCCGGCATCCTGGTTTCTGTTTAGGAGCCACCATGGCTGTCTACTCACAAAATGGACTCCCTGCTGGGCTCTTCCACACAGGCCTCCCTGTTGGTCGTTTTGTTGGTCTTTACTTCTCCTCTTATATACCTGCAACCACTCTCCTGTGGGTACCCCACTCCCAATCCCCAAGGACCCACCACCCAGGTGATCCTGCTTCGGTTCTCCACCCGCAGGGTCAGGATCCAAAAGCAATGGCCTTTCTCAGGCCACCTGAGAAGAGGATCCATGGAGAGTAGAAGTGAGGATACCCTCAAGATTCTCACAACACTTTACCTGGAATATCATATTGGGCTAGATGCATTAAATTGATGATAAACTTCACCTGAACTATCATTAGACACATGACTCAAAATATTAATATTGCGCAAGACAGAAGAAATAAAGGTTATTCTGTGAACACAGATAAGAATGGTTTAGTTGAACAACACAGTGTTCAGCAATCTATGTAAAGATGTAAAGTTCTCCTCCTGCTGTATATTCAGAGGTACAGCGTTCAAAACCAGGCCTGCCTGGACTGGAGAGGATCTACATTTTCCTTTAGTCCATTTAAATCTAGGACAGCACAAAAGAGTATTGTTAGAAGATCGTAGTGCCCTCTTTGGTTCATATTTGACCAACTTTTCATGAAGATAAACAAGGGCTTTGCTGTGAAGACAGTTGTGTACATGTCTTCGCCTCTCATCTGTTGGAACCATGCAGGGGTTTAAAATTTGATAATAGCAGCAGTAATTTCTTTCTTGTAGGAAGTGTCATTCAAATACGAAGTGTAAAATGTGAAAAAACATTAGTAATCAACTTATGTGTTAACAATTCAGGAAATTGATTAAGTTGGCGGTAGGGAAAAATAAATAAATGGAACCTAGTCCTGAGGCGTCCCGTAAAGTTATTAGGTGCAAATGATCTGAGGGAGTTTGTTTCTGTGCCCAACTTCTCCCACGTCTTAAATGTACAAATTATGAAATTGGGACATAGATCTCAATCTCGAGGCTTCGCTGGTGAGGATGGGAGTAAAAGAAGATTTTGATGGAATATTTCAGGAGAGAAACAAAGCTCTGTGAAGAAATCTGTGTGCACTTAAGAAGGGTAAATACTTTGGCGATAACTGGCAAAAAATGAAAAATATGAGGCAACATTTAAAAACTGTCTGAAAATGTCAAAAATAACATATCTATCAGCAGGAAAGGAATATGATGTTACAGATCTTCAGAGAACGAGATTCTATGGCCTTCTGGAACTTGATGAGTGATGATCCAGGTGTGCAAGAAACCAGAGACGCAAATCCTATATCTGAAGAGGTGTGACAGGACTATTTTAGCGCTATGTACACATATGTAGAAAAGAGTAAAGAAGCTTTGCCTGTACAAGAGAGTCAGCCTTGGAGTCTGGAGTTTGACAAAGAGTGTATAGAACATCTTATAAGGGCTTTGAATCCATCTAGGGCAATTGGCCCGGATGGGTTGTCCAATCTCGTAATGAAAGCAGATCCTCTCTTATGGGCAGAAACTGTGCATATTCTTTTCAGGAATATTCTGGCCACCAATAGTATTCCTGAGTCTTGGAAGACTGGAATTTTTTTTTTTTTTTATTTATTTTATTTATTTGTTACATGCCCAGACCCTGAGGCATTACGATGTGGTTACAGACAGCTTTGACATTGCTCATACAATGTTACAGAATACAGAAATTATTAGCAAACAGAATATTATGCAACATAAGCATTCATTATTTACAGGTTATGCTAGTGAGCTAGAGCTAGCTAAATAGAAGCAACTCACTATGCTAATATTGGTTGAATAACCACGTTTTGAGCCATTTCTTGAAGCCATGGAGAGAGGACCCATTTTTATTATTGAGGGTGTTCCAGTGTTTAGGAGCTAGAACAAGGAAGCTGCTGCCCCCTGCTCTCGTAGATTTGTAGCGAGGGGTTACTAATAGTAGATTATCATTGGATCTAAGTGATCTTGTGGATTCTTTTATATGTAGTGTGTTGTTGAGGTAGGTTGGGGCTTTTTTGGCAAGACATTTATGCACAATGCAGAGTGTTTTAAATATAATTCTGGCTTTAATAGGTAGCCAATGGGCATCCTTCCAAATTTTAGAAATGTGGTCAGACTTTTTTATCCCTAGTGCTGCCCTTAAAACTTTATTTTGCAAAAGTTGAATTTTAGAGAGGTTGGAGTTGGAGGTCCCTAGCAATAAGACATTGCAGTGATCCAACTTAGATAATACCAGAGCCCTGGCCAAGGTGAGGCAATTGGTGGGGTTCAGGAATTGTCGACTTAGGGCGATCAGTTTGGATGTATATGCCGTGGATGATGACAGCGTATTAATGTGTTTGGTCATAGTGAGGTTGGCGTCGAGGTGGACACCCAATGTTTTCACTTGCTTTAATACTGAAATTAGCGTAGCGTCGATATTGCTGTACGAGTAGTCAGGGTGAAGGTTAGCTATTTTAGATAAAGATTCCACAATGAGGATCTCAGTCTTCTCATCATTGAGACAGAGACTGTTTAAGGCCATCCAATTTTGAATGATGGCGTACATTTTATTAATGGTCACCGTGTCGTGGTCATAGTCACCTGAGATGGGTATGAGGATCTGGGTGTCATCTGCAAAGTTGGTGTAGATGACACCCATTTTGTATAATGCTGAGAATAGGAGTTTTGTGTAGGCATTATATAGAGTAGGAGAGAGACATGATCCTTGGGGTAGTCCAATGGGTACAGGGATGGGATCAGCAGCTTCTTTTCCTATGGAGACTCTGGAGGTGCGATCGGCTAGGAAGGATTTCACTGACAAAGTGGCATCATTAGAAAAAATGAAGTCAATGGCCAGTGATGTGCACAGTTTGTCATGGTCTATGAAGTCAAATGCTGCAGAGAGGTAATAGTAAGAGTATGCAAAGTTTCCCTGAATCTCTGATAGTATCCATCTGGATTTTGAGATCCAGAGGGGCTGTTTTTGTGCTGTGATTGGGCATAAAACCTGATTGTCTGTTTTCAACGAGCTGGTGTTGTTCCAAGTGTCCTTGGATTTGGTAATATGCTATTTTGTCTATGAGTTTAAGTAGGAAAGGGACTGTGGTTATTGGGCCTTAGTCAGTCGGTATGGTGGGGTCCAAGTTTTTCTTTTTTAGGAGTTGGGTGACCCAAGCTTCTTTGATGCTGGCTGGGACTGTATTAGTATTGAAGGAGGAGTTAACAAAGTTGGTGATAGTAGGGGTAAGGGTGGAAGCGCATGCTTTGACTAATTTAGCTGGGACATTGTCCCCTTTGCAGTTGGAGGCTTTTATTTTGGAGATAGTGTCGAGCACTAGTTCTTGGGTGACTGGAGCGAAGTGGAATAATGGATTTGTGTTATCGTTGGGGGTGGGGAAGGAGTTAGGGGTTGAAGTATTTTTGTCAGCTAATAACAGTCTTTGGGTGGTTATTTTGTTTTGTACTAGGGTGATTTTGGAGGCAAGGTCGTTTTGTATAGTGGTGCACCATTCTTTACCGGAGTTGGCGGAGGTCACAATTGGTATGGGATTTTCTAATTCTCTAAGGAAAGAGAAGCGTTGTTTAGAGTCTGATGCTGCCTTGCAGATGCGTGTATTATAGGAGTATACTTTGTGGGAGATGATGGCTGTTTTATAAATTTTATTAGCGTCCTTGAAGGCTTTGGCCAAGTCAGGGGTGGGATGTTTGTTGTGGGTGTGTTCTAGAGCACTTTTAGTTCTTCTTAGGGAAGCAAGTTCTTTGTTAAACCAGAAATTGGTCTTTTTATTAGCACAACGTGTTTTGGTTATGATAGGGGCAACTTTGTCAATAGTACAGGAGAGGCATGTATGGTAGTACTCAGCAATGGCACTAGGGTTGTTGCTATCAATTGAATTAGTTTCTAATACTTTGTTGAGGGTAGGGGCACAATTCCTTGCAGTGAGCTTCCGAGGGTTTCTACCTACAAAGGTGTCAGTTTCTTTGGCTTTGGAAGGACGGGGTTCATCGCTCATGAGAGTAAATTCTAGGCAGAAGTGACCCATCCAGCTAAGCAGGATGATTGTGTTTATGGTGAGTTTAGTGAGAGGATCCAATCAAGGGTTCTGCCTTTGATATGTGTGGGGGAGTGAACTAGCTGGTTGAAATTAATGTCTTGAAGTGCTGAGTGTAGAGCTGTAGCTTTAAGGTCTTGGTTATCGTTGAAGCTTAGATTCAGGTCTTGTAGGACGATGCATTTCATGTTCGGTTTTATAATAGGTGCAAGTAATAGTGGGATGTCTGATTGTGGGTGACTATTGGAGCAGGGAGTTCTGTAGATCACCATGATATTGATTGTGGTGTTTTCATTCATAGTGAGTTTGCCTAGCAGCAATTCATACCCTGCAATGTCTTCAATAGAGCTTGATCTGATTTGTAAATTACTCTTAGCTATGATTGCTATGCCACCTCCTGTAGATTTGGATCTATCGGCTCTGAGGATGGAGTAGTCAGGTGGGATGGCCGAGGCTAGTAGCGGTCCTGAGGCTTGGTGAAGCCAGGATTCTGTGATTACTAGTAGGTCAAGATTTTGTTCTATGATAGGATTGTGGATTTCAATTGCTTGAGCTCATGAGGATCAGGCATTTATGAGAGCACTTTTGAGGCTAATGGGTGGTTTGGGTTCCACTACAGATGTGGGCTTGGTTATCTGGGGATGGGAGGCATTAGGATTTATTTTGGTGTTAGAGCCGGTAAATGGAGCGTACTTTTTGTTTTGCCAGTAGTCATTAGACTTGGGTAGTTTAGATGTCACAAAGGTAGGTGTAGGATTGCAATGTGATTGCTTTGTGCGTGATCTTTGGCAAAGCGTTCTATCATTCCCTTTGGTGGGGAGGGTTTTGATGTCTGCTGTGGATTTGTGGGTGGACAAGAGGTCAGCTATAGGATCCGAGGGAGCAGGTTCTCCCTCACACGTATTGTTGTTGATGCTTGTGCAAAATAGAAAAGGTGAGGTAGGTGGAAGGAAGGGTTTTGGGCAGGGTATGGGGTGATGTCTGGGGCAGGCCCATTTTGCAAGACCATTTCTAAAAGCAAAGAAATGGTGACGTGTGGATGGTGTGCTGTCTTGGACAAGGCAGAATGGGAGCACGGTGAGGAGTATGCAGCCTATCATAGCTGTTTTTGGTATGGTGTGGAGTATAGGGTTTAAGTAAATCGTTTGACTCCAGAAGGTCAGAGTGGCTAGTGGTCTGGCTGTGATGGGCTATGGCGCATACAGGGAGGCAAGTAGGCTAACTGCGGTAGGCTGCAAGGCATAGAAGGGTAGTCAGGCTAAATGCAATATGCTACAACACAATGAGAGGCAGTCAGGCTAAATGCAATATGCTACAACACAATGAGAGGCAGTCATGCTAAATGCAATATGCTACAACACAATGAGAGCCAGTTAGGCTAAGTGCAGTTTTACTACAAGATATAGAATGGCACTAGGCTAAATATAGTAAGCCGCAATATATAGAATGACAACTGGGCTGAGTGCCGAGTTCTACGAATCATAGAATGATAATTAGGCTCATTGCCAAATGGTGTAAGGCCGCGGGATGGCAGATGGGCCAAGTCAAATACATTGCTGGTGGCAGGTAATCAAGGAGCAATATACAGCGAGAGACGCCGAATGGGCTGAGTGCAGTATGCTGCCAGTAGTACGGGATGGCCTGGTGGGTTAAAGCACAATATAATAAAAGACACAGTATAGTATGAAGGGTTAAGGGAGACCTATAATCTGCACCTCAAAATTATGAGACAGGCTAGATGTACTATGAAGACAGAGACTTTTATATTTGCATGTTTCATTGCTGCAGCTACGGAAGCTAATACACGAATAGAGCAAAGCATTAGCGCTAAAGCATGGTGGCTTTTACCCGAAAGAGGCGGGATTGTCACGTGGAAAGCTCAATAGGTCCTGTTTATTGTGGGGTGCGACGGTGATGGTTCGGAGTTTGAGAAGATTCCTGCATACGTGTTCTCCCAATGCTGTAGTAATGAGGATTGGATCCCAAAGGCAGGTGGGGATCGGTTCAATGCGCTGCACATGTAGTAGGCAGTAAAGAATAACCAGTAGCGTGCGGGATGAAGTGTACAAAGTCATTTTAGTCCAAATGTACTTACAGAGAATGTTGGACAGTGCGGCTCGTTCCTGCATCCATCCGCGGACAGCCGCAGACAGGCCCTTGAAATCGCAGCCCTTCAAAGGATGTGGCCGGTTTCCGCCTCCGGTCATGAAGGCGTGGATAAATATATATCAAAGCCAATCAGGGCTTGGAACAGGAAGCAGTAGCCTACGGTGGGCAGACAAATTCGGCTACCATTTTCAAATGTGCACGATGTGTAGGTCAAAAATCGGGCTAAACACATAAAATGTTGTGCAAAAATAAATACCAGCAATATGGGTATTTGTAGATTACCAGGCCTTACTTCATAGCTGGAGAGGCAAGGCAGGCTGTAATCATTGCACGCTCTGCGCATTGGTGGGGGCTGGTGACGAGGGGGCTCCTGCCCTTCCTGGGTGGTCGAGGGGAATGAGGGACAGAGCTGGAGACAGGTCCTTGAAATTGCAGCCCTTCATTTTAATACCTATCTGCAAGAAGTGTTATGGGATGTCTCTGAATACTAATTGCCCTATCGCCATTTCCGATGTTAACTGCAAAGTCTTTGCCTCAATAGTTTTGGAAGCCTTGAATGCTTGCACAAGCAAGGCTGGTAGATTTGATGAAAATCAGACAGGGTTTGGGCGGGGTCTTGGGACTCAGGTAAATGGATTTATACTCACATGGCTGATTAAGGTAAAAAAAGGTTGTAGAGTAGATTACTGTTTTAGGAGGATAGCTCAGGGGCAACATGCTCGCCTTGGAAGCAAGACGACACGGAGCAACACTGGTTTGATCCACGGGTCCGCGCTTAAAAACCTCTGGGTATTAAGTGAGTTATAAATAACCAATCATATCATATCATATATAGCTTACATTGACCTCTCCTGAAACCTTTCTAGGGTTAGTAGGGGTATCCTGTGGAAAACACTCAGGCAATGGAAGATTCCTAATAGCCTATTGAGATATTGATAGCTATTTGTACCAACACAAGTCTAAAGGTCTGGTTGGACTGAGAAGTTACCTTGTCCAAGCCAGTGATTACTGACCGAGGAGTTTGCAAAGGATGCATCTTGGCTCCTGCTCTCTTTAATCTGTACCACTATGACCTCAGGTCTTGGCTTGGCTTTGCAAATGCCTTTCCTGCGCTCCTGGGATCTATAAATTGTTACTGTTTAGCTTATGCTGGAGTCCTAATGGGGGTTGGTCAAAAATGACCAAGTCATCCAGTCATTTCTGACCAACCCTCATTAGGACTCAAGCCTTCATTAGATGTCCTTACACAATGTATGGATGCACATGATTTGACAATAGACAGAAAAATGAGTTTATGGTGTGAGGGTCTATAAAGAAGAAATGCCCTTTTGTGTTAAAAATAAAAAAAAAAGAAATTGGATCAAGTTGATCAATAAATATTCCTGGAATACACCATTTAAAATTGGCAAAAAAAGGAACAATTTGAGTGTATTATGATATTATCACCACCTGCCACGTGCAGTTCATGGAAGCTCACAAAATAAAACATCTTGGCCCTGCTGGACACCTCATGCCTAAAGCCCCCATTCACCACCAACCCCAAATCATTAGTGTATATATGCACCTCACCCCTACCAAAAGCAGTGAATACCATTGCCCGTATTAGTTCCTCATAAAGCCAAAGCAGTCAGACACTCCATAGTTCACCCCCAGCCTTCTAGAACTGCGCAATAAGAAACACCAAGCTCAAATAACCTAGCAAAAGAATCCCACTGACACCCTGAAAGACAACATCACCAAAATCTACAAAACTCTATAAATATGCGATCATTCTGCAAATCCAATTCTTTCAATGCCAGAATCAGCAATGCCAAATCAGACTCTAGAGAGATGTTTACCATCTTTAGGGAACTGGAATCTCCAGCCTCACCCTCCTCTACCCTCACCAAAGATAAAACCTGGTGCTTGAACATCCAAATGGAACTGTGAAATAAAATTGATACCCTAAACAAGAAAATTCTTCCTCACCAAGCCATAATACCACAAGAACCCCAAAGCCCTAGGCACCAGCATCACATCCACCTCCCGCAACCATTCCACCGCCCAGTTTCTCTTCAGAGACCTATCAGAAACAGAAGTCCTAAACTTAATTAAAAGTCTTAAACCCTTGAAATGCAAAGGAGACGTATGCCCAGCATTCCTCATAGAAGACTGTGCAGAAATACTAGCCCCTTTAATTACTGCCTTCTTTAACACCTCCTTCTCCAAAAGCACAGTTCCAGCAAGCCTTAAAGAAGCTTAGGTCTTTCCACTCCAAGAAAAAACATTGTTAGACCCTGCTATTCCCCGTGACTACATGCCAATAACAACCGTGCCCTTCTTATTAAAAATCTTAGATCGGGTAGCTCACCTGCAAGTTCAGCAGTTCCTTGAGGCAAACCAAGTCCTACGAATGCAGCAATTTGGCTTCCGTCCCAGGCACGGCACTAAATCAGCCCTTCTTGACCTTAATCAGCTAGATGAGATCAGGGACAAGGGAAAGTCAGCTCTTCTCCTCCTCCTAGATATATCTGCTGCATTTGACCTGAACGACCACCAAATCCTTTGCCACCACCTCACTACCTCTGCCAACTTTTTCACAACGGCCACTGCCTGGATTGCATCCTTCCTGGAAGGAAGAGTCATGAGGGTATTCTCAAAGAACACCAATGCCTTACCGTCCCCCATCACAGGTAATTATGCAGATGACTCAAACTCCCTCAATGACATCTACTCCCCAATACAGGCAGGATGGCAGCTAATCACCTGTGCCTCAACAGCGATAAAACTGAAATCTTAATTGTCAGACCATCTAGAGTCCTAGGGCATTTTATTTATGTGGCATGTCTGCCTATAATTCTCCCCAATCAGGTCAACAAGAATTCATACTGTATCAAACCTCATGTTCCAAACAATGAGAGTTTCAGAACAGAATAATTGTATCTCTTTGGTCTCCTGCTGCCTCTTCCCTCTGCTCTCCACAAGCTAACAGAAAAAAAAGAAAAAAAGTGCCAGTGTGCATTTAAAATGCATTTCAGTAGTGTCACCAACACATGTATTTTCACCTCATTTTGCACATGAGACTACATTATAATGTTATGGAGGTTAGAGTTAGTATTTAGCAATGCTATTTAAATTAGCTAGTTAGTCAGTTGTATGATTAATGTAGTCTCTATGTATAATGCATCACAGAAAAAAAATTGGTGCACTTCATTGTTTGGCCTGGCAGTTTCAAGTTGGGCTTGGCTGAGTTATAAATTCTGTACTTTACATACTAACACTCGGGCTATACTAGACTGGCTAAATAAAAATTCTATACTGCTGCTGGCAACAAAATGCCACCACATTTTGCAATAATTGCAATAAAAATACCATCACATTTAGTAAAGCGCTATATATATTCTCTTAAAGTGCTATATATATTCTTACATATTCCCTCCTTTTCCGACAATTCTGGCTATCCAATTCCACAATTGGAGGAAACCCAAATTGTGCCTTTCCTTTTTTTTTTTACTATAGAATGTATGTGCATTGGAATATCTTCCCTTTCCCATTGTAGCCAATATCACAAATAAAATCTTCATCTTTATGGACAAAATGATCAACCATCCTCCCATCACCAACACTAATATTGCTAAACCCATCATAGTGCGTTCCACCCAGGTTCCCCAATTAAACACATCCACCTCCATTACACCCAGGTTACTAACTGTAATGTTGTTCTTTCTCAGATTCATCTTAATGATATGCTTTTCCTTATGACTCAACAACAATTCTACATCTGGGTCTATCTGGAAATGTATCCCTTTGAAAAAATGCAATATTTTCCATGTGGCTTTCCCAAATGTCATTTGTAATATGGAATAATGTTAAACCCCCAATCGAAACAACTGTATCCTTTGGAACCTGCAAGTAAAATACATTATATTTCAATTGCTTGACAACAAACTTTCCATGATCTAGATGCGTATCTGTCATATTTTTCATGAAGGTGCTGACCAACTATCTATTTTTGACCATTTTGGCTTGTGCTAATTCCTCACCACCCGAATTGCTAATGACCACTTCATATCCTCCTGATACACCTGGATCCGTTTTTAAACCACAAATAGCATCTCTAGCATCAGGAACAAATGGTTTACCTGGACACATGGAGTTTTGTTCTTTAAACTTATTACATGTTTCCAGTTTCGGAATCAAGTAAACCTCAGGCTCCCATGACTGAAATGCCACCACCTCTGGAGTTTTAATTTTCATATATTTCCCTTCTTGCCAAAATCCCATGTTATGTACCCACTTAGTTTGATAAATAAGTTCAGGAGCTATATATGGGATACACAACAAAAATCCAATGTCCATTCTTTCCAAATTCACATATAGTAGCATTGCATTGCCCATTTCAAATGCAACTTTCACCTGTATTGAATCAATTTCCCTTTTAGTTATTCTTTCCATCATTTGATGAACAATATCATGTGAAACAAAATATAACGGTATATGTCCTTGAATTAATTGGGAAATTGCAGTTTGGACCTCCCTCATGTAATTTGTCAACAATCTATCAACAGGATTTATTACATTCATAATCTCATTCAATATTCGGTCATGCTTGATTGTTACCTTGGTGCTATGTTGTATAACCAGCATGTTCATTTATCAATACCACAGTCTCATTAATCAATTTCACTTGTTCATCCAATCCACCACTAATTCCATCCAAAGTCTTTTGAATCATTTCTAGGTCATAGTTCAATTGTTGTGCCTTGGCACTCAATGTCCCTACTGAAATGGCATTAGCTGTTGACATCGTGGTACCTGTTACAGCTCCAATAATAGACATTACCAAGGAGACCACAAGCATTACTGCCCCTCTCTTTCCCCTCCTTTTCTTTATATCAGCTGAATTCACAAATGTCTTTTCTAATTGCATTAACATATCTCTTATTGTCTGCTTAGCGTCCTCTTTTCTTAATTCTAGCCACTTTTTAGTCTGATCGGTTACGATCCCAGTTTTGTTAAAATGTTTTTCCATTAAACTAATAAACCCAGGCGCTTCTTCCACCCCAATACCAGATGCTGGTCCGAGCTCAATGATAACCTGTGCTTCCATAGTTTTGAGATTCCCTGCAACCATTATAACAGTTATCCATGTCGCTGGCGCCATCATCAAAGACATCCGTCTTATAGACTTGGTCTTCGCCCCCGCCCGGGGCTTTTTTGAATTTCCTCCCACGAATTCCAGGACTCTGTCATCTCTCGTGTCCTCTGGTCCTGCGACCTCTGACCTGAAAAGATCATCAATTAGTTGTTCTAAATTAAATAAAAAAGAGACAGATTAAGTACATAGCACAATACCAATTTCACCCTTTCTACCATAAAAAAAAAATAGTCCAAAACATTCCACTTCATTCTGAAACTAAGCACATGTTAAAGAGAAAACAAACATATACATAAGACACCATTATACATCAAAATATATTTCACATAGTACCATAATAATTCAATCTGCTTCAGCCCCTTACATCAATATTTATCACCTATGATATTTTCATTTACCTCTATCTCTACAATAAGGACCACAACTATTTTTATTTCTATGATGTGGGATACTATTAATACAGCCACTGTATCTTCCCTTCCATGTCTTCAGGGCACTTAAGCTGTTTCTACTTGCTCAAGTCTCCTGATTTCATGTTTGGGATGACAGGGCTTGATTTGGTTAACATGAACAAATTGCTCTGTTACCGTTTCACCCTCTGTCTTTAATATTTTGTAAACTACTGGAGACACCTTATCCACAATTTTAAAAGGCCCTTGCCAGGCTGCAAGAAATTTAGATTTTTTATGTTTATCTTTTCCAAAATGAAATTTATATACTTGATCCCCCACGCCATATTCTTTCACAGACGTGTTTCTATCATAATATGACTTTGCACTGTCAGCAGCCCTTTCCAAATTTCGCTGCACAAATGCAAATGCATGTTGTAAATGCTTCCTCACTTCTTGCACATATTCGTGAACTGCAGATGCACTCACAAGTGTTTGCTCATGTGTCCTGTATAGTAAATGTTGTGGTAGTACCATCTTCCTACCTGTCAACACCTCATGATGGCTGCTACCTGTTGCTTTGGCAGGAGTCGATCTGATTGCCATCAAAACCAGGGGTAATCGTAAATCCCAGCTGGAACCTGCCTCTGCTACAAACTTCTTTAATATCTCCACAGCAGACATGTTGCAATGTTTAATATTCCCAGAAGAGGCGGGTCGTTACGCAATATGCAGTTTCCTTTTCACCCCAAGTATCTGCCACACTTTACTCATTAAAGTGCTTGTAAAATGACTTCCTCTGTCTGACTCTATTCTTTGTGGTAACCCAAATCTTGAAAATATATGATTTACCAGTAATGTAGCTGCAGTTTGCACACTACAATCTGGTGCAGGAATACACTCTATCCATTTCGACATCAAACAAACCACACTCAAAATATAACGGTTCCCCCTACTCGACCTTTTTACAGGCCCTACATAGTCAATTTGCAAATCTGACCATGGAAGGGTTAAGCCTCTTTTCATCAGTAGAGCTCTATGCATTGGTGAAGCGGGTTTAAATTGGGCACATACTAGGTACCCCCTAGTATTTAATTCCACATCTTGGCACATATGTGGCCAGTAAGCATAATCTTTTAGTATCTCTAAAGTCTTTTGTGAACCTCTGTGTCCTGCAGTTATTGCATCATGTGCATGGTGTAGCATTAGCCCTCTGAATGAAAGGGGTACCACCCACTGTATTTGTCCTGTTATGGATTCCCTGATCATGAGTCCATCCTGTAGTCTAATTAGTTTTTATTCTTTAATAATACCCTCAATTCCTCTTTTCCTGTACAATAATTCTCAGTTAAAAGATTGTGTTTGGGATCCATCAAATGATTATAATAGATCCCCAATATTGGATCATCTTTTTGCGTCTTAATCAAATCTTGATTTGGTGTATCATAACTCCATTGCACTACTGGTTGTTCTACCTCGTTTGGAGCCTTAGAGTGTGTAATTGCATCAATCTGTATTTCACCAATTAAGTGTTCAATGGGTAGCAATTCTCCCATCACAGCCCCAATTTTGGCTAAATGATCTGCTTTATCATTTCCCTCCTTATCTTCTCCGGAGTTTTTAAATGTCCACAAATTCTCCTCCAGTACATTGTTAAATCATTCTCTGACACTAATTTGTCTATAGCCTGTATACTTTTTCCATGTTTGAGGGACTTTTTATTATATGTAAGCATGCCTCTTGTTTTCCAGCCAGGTAAATAATCTACAAAGCTATTTCATGCATAATCAGAATCAGTCACCAACACGATTTCACTGAATTTATTATCAACTGCAGTAGTAATTGCTTGATAAATGGCTGCCAACTCCGCTATCTGACTACTGCTAGCCCCAATTTGCATCCCTGTACTAGGAATGCCTTCACATTTCAACCAGACATTTCCTATTCCTGATACCAACTGTTTATTACTGTCATTTTTAATGTGAAAAGCACAACCGCCAACATATATAGTTGGTAAATTCTTACATGTCTTTTCATCAAAAGCTTTGTGTGGTGATTGCCCAAACTCCAACAAACTAGATTCCACCTCTACTTCGCCTGATACACATTCAGCTGCACAGTCATGTAAATCTGCTAATCCTTGAGCAACTGGTCTCTTTTTATATTGGCCATACCTCACTTCTACAGGAAAGCCTTGCAATGCCAATGTTCATGAAGTAATTCTGGACTGTGCTAGGTTGCCTTACCTAATCCTTTTACTCTGTAAAAACTGCAATGGTTGATGACTTGTCTCAATGATTACCTTATCTCCTTGAACAATGGGGCGGAAATGCTGCAACGCCCACACAGTGGTCAAAAGGGCCTTTTCACATTCACGGAATTTAATTTCAACTTGAGAAAATGCCTTAATTGCATAAGCAATAGTTTTGTGGTTCAAATCATGTTTTTGATATAACACTGCTGACATACAATGTTCAGTGAAACCTATTTCTATAAAGAAATCTCTGTTTTTCATGGGATATGCTAAACATGGTGCCTTTATGAGACATTCCTTTAATTTAGCAACTGCCTCAGATTTCTCCTTTTCCCATTTCCAGGGCGTATTCAGCTTCAACATTTTAGTTAATGGTTGAGTAATTTCAGCATCATTTTCAATACATTTCCTGTTATATCCCGTCATTCCTAATAAACTTGTTAAACTTTTCACATTTCTAGGATCTTTCAATTTCTGTATGGCCTCCACCTTTTTCTTTTGTGGATTTAGTCCATGCTCATTTACTTCATGGCCTAGGAAATTCACCTTTTTCTTGCACCATTGTGCTTTTTGTAAAGATACTTTGGCACCCGCCTTTTGCAATTGGCCAAGTACATGTCTAATTTCGTCAAAATGGCTTTTTAAGTTTTCATTTTTTATCAGGACATCATCCAGATAAACTATAATTCCTCTTTCCACTGCATCAGGCATAGCCTTTCTCAAAAATATGCCAAATTCGCTCCCACTATTGACGTACCCGAATGGTGTTTTAGACCATGCGTATTGCGTTTTATCAAATGAAAATGAAAACAAATTCTGAATACCTTCTGCCAGTGGCACTCACCAATGTCCAGATGGGAGATCTAAGATAGTAAATACCTTTGAGCCATGCACCTGAGCAAGGCCTTGATCAATGAATGGCAGTGGCCATCTGGACACTGGCACTCTTTTATTTAACTCTCTCAAGTCTGCACACAGACGCCATTGAACATTTGGCTTTAACACACCCAAGATAGGAGTGTTGGATGTGCTATGAATGGGCCTGATAATTCCCAGAGACTCCTAGTTTTCTAATTATCTCTGCCAATGACTCTAAACATGCCAATAGTAACCGATATTGGCACACAAACAGTGGATTTCTACCACATCCTTCCGGTAATGTGGCAACATGTAAATTAGTTAGGCCGCAATAATACGCATCTTTGGCAAAAACGTCTTTAAATTCCATAAATACTTTCCTCAATTCATTTTTATCATCTTCGCTATCACATGCATCTGCTAACAAAATCTGCTCCTCTACCATTTTTGCAAATTCTGGGAAATCCTCCAGTGGAGGAATCTCTGTGCTTTCTTCCAACTGTGTAGCTGTGTCTCTCTGTAAAGCTGCCACTTTTAAATATTTTGGTATATCAGCCTCCACTTCAATGTGCTGATTTTCTATTTCATTTTAATTTAAGTCAAATGCTATACAATTCTCTTGTTGACAGCACACTGTTTCACTGGAATCATAAGGATACACAGACTGAATTTTAAAGATCCCTTTGGGTTGAGAATCCAGATATTCTGGCAACACACCCTGTGCAACTACATGTCTCTCAGGAATATTTCCAATCACCATGTTATTGAAATCTGCGGTATAATGTGATTTTTGTATGGCCATTCCTAATGAAGAATTCTCTTCTAAATGAATATCCTGACACCCTTTATTGTTCACCATCATTTTGGCGGATCCTTCTCCAACATCTATCAATGGGGTGTATTCATAATCCAAGCCTTGTTGTTTCATAAATTCATTCAGGCACACAAATGCATCAGAATCTTTCATTTGCTGTCCATTCTTGCACTTTAGTGTTATAGCAACCTGCTTGGTGAATGCAGGAATAGTAATATCCCTTTTCACCTGTAATTCAATTGCATATGGGACCAGTTTTACACAATGATAAGCCTTTCTCTTATCTTCAAATTCAGGTGCAGGCCCGCCTAGTTGGGACCATATTTTCTGGTTAAGAAAATCTAACACCATACACTTTCTGTGCATGATATCATTACCCATGTAAAAATCATTTTGTGTTCCACTCACTACCGTAAAAATCATTTTGTGTTCCACTCACTACCCACACATTGTGGTATATGGTTTTCTGTCCAATATTAATCTTTAGCATACATCTTCCTGCAATTCAGCTTTCAAAGTTTGGATTGTCCAAACCAGAGACATATTGGTTTTTAATTCTAAATTTCGGGATATCCTCCCTCTCCATTCTTTTCTGCAGTAATTTCTCATTAATAAAGCTCATTTCCTGTTCAAGCACCAATGTAGCTTTTATCACTTTAGAATGGTCATTTATACCAATGTGAACCCATGGCTGCTCATCTTCCATGTGTATTTCAGTAAGGGTGGTAATGTGTTTTTCTGTGTCCGTTTTAGGAACAGTATTCTGCTTGCATTTCTTCTCTTTTAAATAAAAATGCAATGTGTGTTCATCTATTTCAGTTTGCCATTTCTTCCTGGGATCCAAATAAATCTGCACAAATTGCTTTTCTTTTTCATTTTGCATTTTATTCTGACACTTCAAAATGACATTGGGCCTCATTACATGGTAGGAGGTAACCTAATAGCGCCATGGCTGCCTCCAAAACCTTACCGACTCTGCCCTGGTGAATGGAGCAATTACCGGTCCATTCCAAGGTTGGCTGGACCGGTAATTCCCCATTAACCAGGGCCCTTCCCCATTCCCATTTGAGCCCCCATAGGGCTCAATGTGAATGGGGAAGGTGCTAATAACGGTACCGCAAATTGCGGTACCGTTATTAGCTCTAAAGTCCCTTTGCGGGTCCTGTCCTTAATGCCTGGAAAAACCAGGCGTTAAGGGAAGACCCGCAAAGGGAACTCATAGTAGGGCGGTAGGGGATTACCGGCACCGGTGCCCTTACCGGTGCCGGTAATCCCCTACAGCCTACTGTGTAATGAGGGCCAGTGACACTAGGCACACAGCTATTCTGTAGGTATACCTCCACTGCATCATTCATTTTAGCAACAGTGTGGCATTCGTTTACACTGTTGCTTTGGGATTTTATTTTCTTAGGTCTTAATGGTTTTTTGGTTAAAGACCACAGTACCCCATTTACCCCATCTATGAGAGGAGACAATCTTTTCAGGCAATCTGTTCCCATTAGGAATGGAATTTTACAAATAGATGTGATCAACACTTCCTGTTTCATTCTGTGTTCATTCTGTGTTTTTATATCAACCTCAGTGACACCCACAATAGGAACCTCCTCACCGTTAAAGTTATGCACTGGGCCTTCACTCTGCCTCACCTTGATCTGGTTCTGTGGAGATCTCCCTTCATTGATAATTTTCACCAATTCTTTGGACTTAATTGTGGCCTGTGCGCCGGTGTCAATCATTGCAAATGTATTGCATTTCTCTTCCACTGTAATGGGAGCATAATATCTGTCTTCCACTTCCTCTAACACACATAAAAAGTGTGAGTTCTTACTAATTTCAGGATTCACTTTTCTCAGACCTTTTTCACTTTTGGCTAAGCACATTGGTAAATGAAAGGACATTTTTCCCTCCTTTTTGGCCATTTTCGTTTGAGAAACCTCACCCATCTCCCCATATTCAGAGGTCCTTTGGAGTGTGGCCACTGTTCGCCCCTCCATCCGGGGATCATCAGAGTTCACACTACAATTCTCCAACTGAATATGTGTAGAAACATTACTTGATAATTTGTCATTTTCTACTTCTGGGCATTTGTGGATATTTGACATGGAATCAATCTTTTTAACTTCCTCAAAAATCTGTGTCTCAAAGAACTCTTCAGGTGATTGATCTGTACCCTCCCTTTGAGTACTTATTATTTATGCCTGTATTTGGTTAGTGTTTTGATTGTCTAGGGAAAGCGTTCTAACATCCCCACTTACTCCCTGTTCAATTGCATTACCCATGCATGAGTTGTCTTTCTTAAATCTGTCCCTTTGTTCTTTTGGAATTTCATGTTTTCCTTTTTCATTTGTGCAAATCTGCAACACTTGATTTAACTCCAGGTTAAACCGAACTTCTTTTTTAGATGTATTTGCAATTCCTGTCACATGTTCTTTTGCCGGTATTTTCCTTTTTAAATCATTAAGCATCTCAGAGTCATTGTGCAAAATCAAATCAGGGCAATCTGTCTTTTTAGCATTGCAGGTATCATTAATAATAATCACTTATTATCGGAAACCACACGGTCATTGCCTTCTGCCCCCTCCTTTAATGACTGTCTTTGAACCGTACATAGTTTTCCTATTTGTTCAGACAACATTTTCACATAGGCCTCGAGACACTGGAATCTTTCCATCTCTCTAGAATCTTCTCTCTGCAGCATAGGTCGATATTGGTTGTTTTCACCCTGATTGAATCTATTCCGATATCTCTCAGGAGAATGATTTCTATTGGGGTTGTTTCTGAACTCTTGATTCATGTGGGACGGGGAGTGAGGTGCACCTATCCTTTCGTTTTAGTCCTGTGGTGGCAGTGATTGATTGTATTGACGTGGGGCATAATTCATACTCTGCTCATGTCCTGTCTCTCATTTTGTGAATATTGTCCCCTATGCTGAATCCCATTTTCAGTAAATCGATCCACATATCGGGGTCTATCCTGATTACCATAAATCATGGTGTTGCGGTCAAATCTGCTCTGTGTCCCCAATGTCTGATAGGGACCATTATTTCTTTGGTTCTGGCTTTGTCTCTGATTATTGTTCATACATGACATATCAGGCCGATATCCTGCCCGGGGTCTGTCTCCTAAGTACTTAGTGCCAATGTAGCTCTCCCTATTACTAGGATCATGTGATTGAAACATCGGTGCAGAGAGTGGCAACCTCTGTTGATTACCCCTTTGTTCAGGCGTCACATTATTCTTGCCTGGACTTTGAGCAGACTCAAGTGACATTTTAGTTGACCTTTATCAGACAATCTTTCTCTGCATGTTTATCAGCAGCATTTAATAATCTCAAGAGACAGACCTCGATTATGCTACCTTCTGCAAAGATGCTGTCCAATGATTCTTTCTGCACTTCACCATATATGCGGTCATGCCATTCTGTGCCATTATTTGATGACCATGTCCCATGTGCATATAGCTTTGCCTCCAGATATTGCACTAACTCTGGGAATGTGGCCTCCATTTGAGACATTCTGAAATTCACTTCTAGTGTCACACTGCTCTCATAAATTGGTTCCCTTTAATGCACGTATGGTAGTGTGAGACACACTTGCCACGCCTAATAGGAGCTCTACAGCCACTTTTCCATCCAACGCACCATTATCTGTAAGATATTTGGTCTTATTGGTCTTATTGGGGTAAATTTGGGGTTTGGTGGTATTTTCTTACCGTAAAAATGTTGGCAGTAATTTGGTGGTAAATTAGTTTTGTATTTGGATTGGGTATTTAGTGATGAGCATAGCTTTCTTCCTTATATTATAACCCCATCATAAAATAGCCTTGGTCCTATGCAGTGTTATAATCCAATAATGTTATTCAGAGCACCATCTACAGTTTGTGGCTGATATCACTGTCTTATCTATATCCAGGGATCTATGTGCCTTAGGTATTACTGGCTCATGAACATCCAGTAATCTATATATATATATATATATCCTAAAGTATCACTGGCGTATTTACATCCAGTAATCTATGCATTTCCCATCAGCATGCAAGGAAAGCACACACACACACACACACCCAAACCTGCTTTATCAGTTACTTGGCTTGCATTGGTAAATTGGCAAATGCACTACTGCACTTAATATGAGCCTCCCCTTTAGACCTTGTCTATTAAAAATAATTCATAGAATCATGAATGACACCAACTCTCATTTGTTTTCATAAGTATTTATTATATTAAATTACATATACATGTCATCAAGTCTTACCATGGTTATTTACAGCAGCTTCTTGAATACAAAAAAGAAAACAAAGCAGAACAAGCAGGTCTATGTGCAATGTGGATTAATGTTCCCACATTTTGACATTGAAAAAAATAACATGAAGTGATTTTCTAGCCTTTCTACACTATGATAAAATTGTAACCATACATACGACATTCAAAATATCCTCACTTGGCACAAAGCTTACCAAAATTAGCTCTGCTTTGAAGTTCTTAGTACGACCTTGCTCCACAAACAAAGGCAGGCCCAGTCAGTGCAGAAATGCTTCTGTAAATCTTGTGTGTGTGGGGAGCGCCGGTGACATATCTTCTCTAGCCAGCGCTCTGTACCCCTTGGAACTCCGTCTGTCTTCACCGCCTAGTCGCCACTAACTCCTCTCCGCAAGTTTTTCCATTAGCAAAACTCAGAGCCTTCCCACTTAGTGCCATGTCTGCCTATAATTCTCCCCCAATCAGGTCGAAAAGAATTCATACTGTATCAAACCTCATGTTCCAAACAATGACAGTTTCAGGACAGAATAATTGTATCTCTTTGGTTTCCTGCTGCCTCTTCCCTCTGCTCTCCACAAGCTAACACAGAAGAAAAAGAAAAAAAATGCCAGTGTGCATTTAAAATGCATTTTAGTAGTGTCACCAACACATGTATTTTTACCTCATTTTGCACATGAGACTACATTATATTGTTATGGAGGTTAGAGTTAGTATTTAGCAATGTTAACCAAATTAGCCAGTTAGTCAGTTATATGATTAATGTAGTCTCCATGTATAATACATCACAGAAAAAAAAATGGTGCACTTCATTGTTTGGCCTGGCAGCTTCAAGTTGGGCTTGGCTGTTTTATAAATTCTGTACTTTGCATACTGCCACTCGGGCTATATAATACTGGCTAAATAAAAATGCTATACTGCTGCTGGCAACAAAATGCCACCACATTTTGCAATAATTGCAATAAAATTGCCATCACATTTAGTAAAGCGCTATATATATTCTTATAAAGTGCTATATATGTTCTTACATTTCCCTGGCAGTTTTGGAGAAATACATTTTAAGATTGTGTATGCATTGAAGTAGAAATGGGTTGAAAGGGGGTGGATAGAGCCAGTAGAATATGTAGATATTGTAAGGATAATGGCTCAATCAAGACCTTCGAACACCTTCTAACGATTTGTCCACAAACAACGGCTGTAAGACATAAACATTTTAATATGTTTTTATGTGATTTAAGGATTTATAAGCAAGTACATTTCTGGAATTCAATTTTAAATGGAAGACAAGTCATTTTGGGGGTAATTCATAGAAATCAGCGTGCAAGTGACGCACACGGCTGGCGCACAGTGTGCGCGTGCGGCAGTCTGCGCCAGCCGGGTGCGCCAAAATCCATTTCCGCGCATAGCGTACTCATGGATTCTAACATCCATAATGAGCCGTGGCGCAGAGTGGCACAGGATCCTGCAGCAGCACCAGTTTCACCCCCAACCCCGCCCCGTGCGCCTGTACATGGCGCACCGGCCAGTGGACTAGCATAAAGCCCCCCAACCACGAAAACGTCTGTAAAACTCCTGGCGCACCCCTCCGAATACACAAACCCTGCTCGCAGCAGAGTGCGCATGGAGAATCACACGCGACAGGCCTTGTGCGAGCGGGGTACGTGTATTTTGGGGGTGCGCATGGAGAATCACACGCTATAGGCCCTGTGCAAGCGGGGTATGTGTATTTTGAGGGTGCGCATGGAGAATCACACATGACAAGCCTTGTGCGAGCAAGATATGTGTATTTCGGGGGTGCGCGTGAAGAATCACACGCGACACGCCTTGTTCGAGCGGGGTACGTGTATTTCGGGGGTGCGCGTGGAGAATCACACGCGTTAGGCCCTGTGCGAGCGGGGTAAGTGTATTTCGGGGGTGCGCATGGAGAAACACACGCTATAGGCCTTGTGTGAGCGGGTACGTGTATTTCGGGGGTGTGCGTGGAGAATCACACGCGATAGGCCCTGTGCGAGCAAGATATGTGTATTTCAGGGGTGCGCGTGGAGAATCACATGCGACACGCCTTGTTCAAGCGGGGTACGTGTATTTCGGGGGTGTGCGTGGAGAATAACACGCGTTAGACCCTGTGCGAGCGGGGTATATGTATTTCAGGGGTGCGCATGGAGAATCACACGCGACAGTCCTTGTGCGAGCGTGTTACATGTATTTCGGGGGTGTGCGTGGAGAATCACATGTGATAGGCCCTGTGCGAGAGGGGTATGTGTATTTCAGTTGTGTGCAGGGAGAATCACATGCGACAGGCCTTGTGTGAGCGGGGTACGTGTATTTTGGGGGTGCGCATGGAGAATCACATGCGATAGGCCCTGTGTGAGCGGGGTACGTGTATTTCGGGGGTGCGTATGGAGAATCACATGCGACAGGCCTTGTGCGAGTGAGGTATGTGTATTTCGGGGGTGCGCGTGGAGAATCACACGCGATAGGCCCTGTGTGAGCGGGGTACGTGCATTTCAGGGGTGCGCATGGAGAATCACAGCGACAGGCCTTGTGTGAGCGGGGTACGTGTATTTTGGGGGTGCGCATGGAGAATCACATGCGATAGGCCCTGTGTGAGCGGGGTACGTGTATTTCGGGGGTGCGCATGGAGAATCACATGCGACAGGCCTTGTGCGAGCGGGGTACGTGTATTTCGGGGATGCGCGTGGAGAATCACACGCGACAGGCCTTGTTAGAGCGGGGTACGTGTATTTCAGGGGTGCGCCTGGAGAATCACGCGCGACAGGCCTTTTGCGAGCGGGGTACATGTATTTCAGGGGTGCGCGTGGAGAATCACACGCGACAAGCCTTGTGCGAGCGGGGTACGTGTATTTCGGGGGTGCGCGTGGAGAATCACACGTGATAGGCCCTGTGTGAGCGGGGGACCTGTATTCTGAGGGCTGCGGGGAGTTACAAATGTAATTTTGCAGTGTGTGTCCTCCCAGGGGTGCCCTGTACCCCCTACCCAGCCCCTGCAGCCAGCCCACACCACAGGGGACAAACCTGCACCCCTGGTCATGTCCCGTAGGCAGCCCATCCACCCTGGCCATGCCCCCCAGCCAGCCCACATGTCACCATGCACCAGTGAGCACCGAGTCATGTCCCCCTGCACCCCTCCCCACCCTGCATTGACGGGCACCTGCCAGCAGGCCCCGACTCATGTCGCCCTGCACCCCCACCCACCCTGCATTGACGGGCACCTGCCAGCAGGCCCTGACTCATGTCCCCTTGCACCCCCACCCACCCAGCATTGACGGGCACATGCCAGCAGGCCCCGACACATGTCCCCTTGCACCCCCACCCACCCAGCATTGATGGGCACCTGCCAGCAGGCCCCGACACATGTCCCACTGCACCCCACCCACCCTGCATTGACGGGCACCTTCCAGCAGGCCCCAAAACATGTCCCCACCCAACATGTCATAAAGATGCACATTCATGGGCCTCATGTCCACCAAAATCCCACTGCACGCCACCCAAGTCATAATCAATTTTCCCATCCACCCCACACTGAAAGGCCTATTTCTTGTCACAAACCAAAAGTCAACTATGCACATCAACACTTGTCCTTCACACACACACACACTGTGGGCCAGTGATTGTGCAAACCCACATTTTGACATGCAGTAAACCAATGAGCGAATACCACACATGGAAGTAAGAAATCAAAATGTATTGTGCACAAAATGAAGCAAATGGAATCAAAGCATGAAAATAATATTAATTAAAAAAAAGAATGCATGTCAAAAAAGCAAAAAAAATAATGAAGTCACAATCCAAAGTCATCCAAAATAAAGTCAGTGAAAACTCCTTGTCCACCAAAGCAAATCCAAAGGAAACCTAAATTTTCAAATCCATTGATCCATGGTGAAGTAAAATAATATTTTTGCAGAAATCCACAGTCCAACTATGTACAGAGATTGAAACCAGGGTCCATGAGCCCAACACATGAAATGAAACCTATAAAAAAAAACTACCTAATTAAGAACTATATACAAAAACGTGGGGCATTGTCCAAGCGTCCCAAAAGAAAGAAAAAGAGAAAGGAAACCTAACACTAACTAACTATATACAATGGCGGCAGGCAAGTCCTACGGGTCACTCTGTGATGTTGTGGGCCAGGGCATCATCGAACTCCATGTCAATATCTTGGAGGCGGGCCTCTGCCCTGGCCACGACATCTGGCAGGGATGCATCCATGGCCTGTTCCAACTCCCTGCGAGTTGCCTCGAGGCATACAGCCTGCCTCAACGCCCGACGCATGGAGAACTCCGCCCTGACCATGGTGAGCCGCGCCTCTTCCGCCCGCTGCCGCTCCACGTCTATACGCTTGCCCAACCGCAACCACATGGAACACACACCCATTCCACGGTCCTCCTGCCCTCTGGCCGATGCATTGCCCCTCTGATGTTGATGGCCCCGGGCCATCATCGCTCCCACCTAGAGCCTGCTGCTGTCCATGTGCCCTGTCTGATGATGCATGCACAACATCCATCTGCTGGTCTCCAGTTTTTGGGGTGTCCACCCCTGCTGGACCGCCGACTTCCGACAGTGGCAGGGATGGGATCTCCACCAAGCTGGCTGTGTTGGTCAGGCCAGGTGCACAGGGGGCCTTGGTGGAATCTGGGCCAGAAGACGGCAGGGAGAACGACTGGCGCATAGTCTCCACAGAGGAGGAGAGGTCCGCCAGAGTGCGCGACACAAGTAGGAACCCACCGACCATGGCCCCTCACAACTGTGCCACGTTGCCACGCAGCTCTTCGTGATGGCGTGCGTGGTCCCCCCAGGAAGCATGCATGTCATCACGAATGACACATGTGCGCAACGCGACACCAATCAGGACGGAGCCCATACAGTCATGGGACTCCTCGTCCGCAGGTAGTGGAGAGCCAGATGACGTGGGCCTCAACCCTACCTGCGGAAGGACCTGGGACGAGGCATCCCTGCTGGTGCATGGTGGTGCAGTCACAGGGACAGCGACATGCACAGGCCCCTCCGCGGCGACCTGTGCTTCCTCCTGACCCTGGGCTGCACCACTTGCACCAGTGGTACTACCCCCACCAGGCCCCATGTGCGGCTCAGTAGCGGGCTCCTCCTCCTCTGTCGAGACCACCAACCTGGATGTCTCCGCACCGTCTTCCGCCATTGCAAGCCCCTGTTGGGGCTCACCTGGCCC
This sequence comes from Ambystoma mexicanum, assembly GCF_040938575.1. Taxonomy (NCBI): domain Eukaryota; kingdom Metazoa; phylum Chordata; class Amphibia; order Caudata; family Ambystomatidae; genus Ambystoma; species Ambystoma mexicanum. The sequence continues at coordinate 969,830,414 of NC_090929.1, read as the reverse complement.
TTCCGCTTCAGCCATAGTGGCAGACGTGGCACAAGTCCCCTCGCTCCCGGATGATGGCAATACCTGGGAGGGTGGCTGGGCCTTGCGTCGCCGTCCGGTGGAGGCATCCCCGCCGCTTTGCTCCACAGCGACATCTGCGCCCTCTTCTTCACTCGACGCTGCGTAGAGGGAGACATAGAATACAAGCATCAGGGTACTGTACAATAGTACCCTAGACAGGAAGCAATAATATATGAGTGGCACTGTCAAACGTGACTTCCATCCTGTCCCTCCACAACACATGGGTCAATGCAGGCAACACACACGCAGAAACAGGCACGGCACATGCAATCAACATCAGCATCCATGTACAAGGGCCTCTATTGACATAAATGTTGCCTTAAAACTCACATGCATCATGGCTCATACTGATCCCATGCACACACATCACCGGAGGGTCAGGCATCATGGCTCGTACACCACAGACACAGTGGATACAAGGGTGATCAGACTGCATAAGTGACTCTACACATCGTCACGGACATGTGTCATGCATCCATGGCGTTTCAAAGTCACACACATGCTTCTCAGACACACAGACATGTGCACCATACATGTACATGAGAGCAGCACCCATCTCTCACCCCCCCCATCCATGTCCAAGAACAGGGACAGGCATGCATTCATGTGTGCATTCCGCATGCTACTCCCCATGTTGCATTGGAACACATGCACCATCCATGTGGTTCACGCATTACTGGTCTCACATGCATTACCATGATGTCCCTGCACACACACATCCATACATTGCCTATGTTACACATACAGGCAAGTAGCTGACTACCAGCACACTGCAACATGCCCCGTTTCACACAGCAATGCATGGCCACTTACCGCTCAACTCCAGACGGGTCTTCCTCTGAAGGATCTGGGTGTGGAGCGCTGGGCTTATGCATTCCAGGTCCCTCATCTGGATGTTGGTCAGGCTGACCAGGCACCTCTTTGCATCTCCTGCCTTCATGAGGCGCCGGGCCTTGTTGAGGGTCCTGGACCTCAAGTCTCCCAGCGCTTCCCGACGTGCCTGATGTCGCGGGTTGCCACCCCCTCCACGTTGAATGCAACCACTACGTCCTCCCAGACCCTCTCCCGTCCTTCCTTGTGAGCGTGCAATGGTGTGAAGAGGGCATCATAATGCCCCAGGACATGCTCCACCAGGACACTAACTTCTTTCTCACTGAAGCTGCTAGTGGCCCTCTGCCTCTCTGGCTGGGGGTCGCCAGTGGTCTCAGATGGTGTTTGCCCCGACATGGTGACCCCCGAGGCAGGTGTAGGTGGGCAACTGGGTCCTGGGGCTGGGCTGTGGAGCGATGGTATCCCAGTCGGGAGTCTTCTGTTCCAGCAGGGGTGGACACAGCAACTGGACCCCGGCAGATGGCTGACGTGCAGGCACCAAATAGCAGGGCACGTGGGCAGCAGGCAGGCAGGCAGCAGATGGCAGGTGGGAGAGTGCTCGGGGCTCTTGGGGGCAGGGAAATGGCCTTTTGGGCAGGAGCGTGGTCTTCTGTGTGTTGTCGCGTGGCCAGCTTGATACAGAGTGATTTGGCAGGTGAAAAAAGTGCACGTAAGCGTGTAATTTGAGGAAAGGCCCTTAGCGTGTAAGCGCATTTGTGATGTACCGCGCACAGGCATTTCCCTCAACACGGGTGCATACTGGATCAGCACGTGAAAAAAGCACATGTCCGAGTGTAAATGCGTGTGATTCGAGGAAAGGGCCTAAGCGCGTAAGTGACGAGACGCGTGCAGGCGTTTCCCTCAGCACAGGTTAAAGGTGAGCGGGGCCAGCAGTTCGCTGTACGTGCCTTTCGTGGAGACCGACGTTTGTTTTGCTACTTCGTGTTGTTTCGCGCGCCATCACAACTTCACATCGGATCAAGGACGCATCTCTTCTTTTGCCGGGGGTATTGGCTACCTGTGTTTTTCATCATTAAGCTAGTCTGATGGTGAGTCGCGCACGCTATTTTTCCCACTGCGGGTGCCCCTGTGTATCGCGTACCCGTTTTCAAGATCACAGTAGCCTGCGTGTCCTATGCGTACCTGTTTTTCATGTTCCTGGGTGCCACCGCGTACTGCGGGAGGTTAATTCCATGCACGTAGGCTGCAGGGGTTGGGTGCACGGTTTTACAGCAGTTTTGGGGTACCTGAGCGTTGTGTGACCCGTCACTTCATCACCGGGGTCTTGCAGGCGAAGGGGTGCTGTTAACATCTTGCATCCCACCCCTTCACCCCAATTGCCCAGGACAATTGTTGTGTACACCTCCCATTGGCACTTCTCCATCTGTGCCGGCACTACTCCATCTGTGCCATTGTTGGGAGGCCACCAAAGGTGAGGGGCACCTCAGCTGGGCGTACTCCTCATGGTGGGCGTGGTCAGGGACGTGGCCGGGGTGACCACGGAGTAGGGGGACTCCAGGGTGTACAGGGTGGCTGCAGAGGGAGAAGAGGCAGGGGTGCGCCACTTGGGCACGATGTTGTGCCATGTGTTGGTGCAGTCATGCCACCACCCACTGTGGTTTTGGCCGATGCAGCTTCTGCATCTGGCACTGGCAGCCATGTGACCCGGCACTTCGTTTCATCGACTACCACGGGCCCAAGGGTAGTGGTAGCCGCAGGTGCAGCTGTGGACACCACCACCAGGCTCAGGGTCTGCCAGCACAGGCTGTGTTGGCACTTGAAGAGTCCATGGAAGATTTCCAACAGGGCAGGAGGAAAACCGTAGGTGCACGCAGGGCTGCACTGACCGAGACACATGTCCCTGGGGCAGTAATGTCATCTGCTGCCCCGACCAGCTGGGTGTTGGCAAGTGCAGGGGCAGTTGCAGCCAACAACACCCCGGTTGTGAGTCTACCAACCAGGATAGTCACGGTCAATGACCCTGCCACAGCGGATGTTGCTGCGCAGGGTCCATTTGAGGGCACCCAGCTGCCACTGACGCAAGTCAGGCCTTTGGTCGTCCTTCCACCTGCCACTCCCTTGGCTCAATCCACCGGTGCCACTGGCCATAGTGATCAGGGCAGCATTTGCCTGCCAGGGTCTGCCCCAACATCCAAGAGGAGGAAGGTTGCACCTGCAGCACAGGCTGGGACCCCACACACAGCCACAACCTCCTGCACGTCGAGGAAGAAGCCTTTCTGTGCACAGGAACTGGACTTCCTCATGGACTACGTGCGGGACCACAACCGTGACATGCTAGTGGGGCCTAATTGTCAAACTACGGCTGCCCATCGTGATACCCACTGGAAGCAAGTTGCGGAACATGTGAGTGCATTGCAGCGCTAAGGCAAAGCGTGCCTCAAATTACAACATGACTCTGGTGACTGGCAGTGGGCCGGCACCTGAGGAGGAAGACCTCACTCCGCACGAGTCACTCGTTGCGGAGTTCATACCACCTGAATCGGTCGAAGGAGTGGGAGAGATCCCAGACTTTGATGCCCAGTCCAGTGAGTGTTGCTGCGTGTTTGTCAAGGCCATGTGTGTTTTACTTGTGTGATGTGTTGTGCATGACTGCCACTACATGTCATGTGTACATGGCTCAGATGAGCAAGTAATGCAATGCTTCACTAATGCATGGCTGCTCTGCAGGATGGTGGACATGTGGAGCAGACGGGGACTGTCCTCATCACCACACTTCCAGCCTACTCACATGCTGGTCACCTGGATGCCCCTCCGGTCCATGTTCCAGCTCACTCAGCCTTCTGCATGTAGCCTGGGGTGTCCTTCCTCTCAGCACTGGGACTATGTCATTGCATGACTGACATGCATGTGTCCTCTTCCTGCATGCGGGTACTCCATGTAGGCATGCTCCCTTGCTCCTCCACCCCCTGCTGCACCCCAATATCACCTGGTCTGCATCATTTTGCCGTAATGCAATGGCCTGTTCATGCATCCTGTGTACATGCTAACTTCCACCAGCCAACCTGCCAGACATGTGCAGTGGGGAACATCCTTTGTACTTGATGCAGGGTGTCTCACTTGGACTGTACAGATGTCAGATGCTCCGCAGGGACATGAGTGCTAATTCATGCTCCGTGTGCATTCCATGCATGCCCCATGTGTCCTTGACTGGATGATCATTGTAGTACGTGTCCAGGGTGACCTACATTGCATGGCATTTCATCAGCCTTCCCATGGCCACTGTGGCTCAGTCCTGCGTCCCACACATGTTTACGGTGTGACAGTATGTGTGGGTCACAGGCCTCAGCCTGTTTCACGCCCACTGACTCTGTCCAACTGGTGTAGTGTCTTCTGCACACGTGGGTGTACTCCTGAGGGTTCATCATGTGTCCTGCTTACTGTCCCATCATCATCTGCTGTGTTGTCACTTCACTCAGATGATGCAATTGATGCTAGTCAACACTGTCTGCCAATGCACAGGTCTCTGGTCATCCTTTTGATACCATGCAAGGCATCCCTGAATTTCCACTTCGGGTGAGGGGTGGTTTGCTTGTAGCCATGCAACCCATTGCATGCACATTCCACGTGATGCCTGAACTTGACCTTGCCCTGCATTCACGTCTTCTGATACACATCATGAAGTACTTGTACATGTAGATAGTGAGTAAGTTACAAATGTCCAGCACTGCTTCGACCCACTTCTGAGCAGTATAACACCCTTCTAAATGCCTAATCACAGAAGCAATGTCAAGTTCACCCGGCATGCATGGCAGGTTCTCTTTTGTGTGTGACATGTTTGCTTCATGTGTTGGCTGTCTGTGTGATGTCCATGTGTGTGTGTGTGTTGTCTACTTCTAACATGTGTAGTGATCTGTTTTTCTCTCTAATTTTCAGATGATGACACAATGGAGCCAGAGGATGGTGTTGTCATGCCAGGTACAGGGTTGATATCACTACAGCAACCCGGCACAAGTGGGAGTCGTGGGGTGGTAGGGCACGAGAATCTACATGTGCTACAGACCATCTTGTCTTTGGCTGGCAATGAGTCCAGCCCAGATGACCACTCTGACGTCCATGTCGAGTTGGATGTGCATCAGGTCCATATGTCAGGGGTGAGCGATTCTGATGTGGACACTGCTCTGTCCGCGACACCTGCACTGAGGGGTCAGACAGTGGTGGGACCTCCACCTGTGGTGGATTGAGAGATAGGGTCACCCTCCACACCAGTCGCTGATCGGCCTGGGCTATCACGCCGACGGGGGCATGTAGTCGTGCAGCCGCGGGCGGTGCCAACCAAAAGAGGAAAGCCGGTCCTTGGGTCCCACCGATGTCAAGCCCAGCAACGCGGTGGCCGCGCGCCACCGAGGCATACTGAGTGGGAGCAAGACATGACTGCCAATTCAGAACGCCAGGGGGCAGCAATGGAAAACATCGCTGTGAGCATGGAGCGTGTGGCCCAATCCGTGCTCCCCCCTGCTAGGCAGGTGTTTCTCCAGCAGCGGGCGGCACAGTCCACGGTCCGCTTACTCAGGCTGGTCATGGCGGCCTCAGACAGGGCACTCCAGGCTGAAATGTTGTCTTTGCATCAAGCAATTGCTGCTCTCGCAGAGGCACACATGGAGGCCCTGAGGGCTGAGTATGAGTCCTTCAGATCCACCCTGGGTGTCCTCTTGATGTCCCAGAGGGCGCGGTCAGAGGAGAAGTTTGCGCAGCTTGAGCTTTCCATCTCGGCTGAGCTACATGCTTGCCGGGAGGTGCATCAGTTGTCCAGCCAGGCCTTGCAGGAAGAACGACATGTTACACATGATACCTTGCAAGAGGAAGCACGCGTATCACGGGAGGTTCTGCATGCAGACCTACGTGTCATCGCCGCACAGAACCAGGCTCACCCATCCAGCAGACTTGCTGCCGACGAGGGGCAAGCTGCGGGTAGGCGTGGTCAGGCTCCTGTGCCACGTCCTCCTTTTCAGGAAGAGCCATACTCGGACGACGAGGTATCTCCCACACAGGTCGGGCTGTGCAGGCGTTGAGCCTATGGATGTTTTTTTTTCCTCAACATCATCGCATGTGGGTGTTGAGCAGCACCCTCTACCTCCCCCCTCCTGGGTGCCCCCCCCAGGTCGTATGTGGCCATTTTTGATTTTTCTTTTTAGTTTAGTTAGTTCACTTTTGATTTGATAGTTAGTTTAATTAGGTAATGTAGGTTTTTTATAGTTAGTGTAATTAGTTAATATAGTTTAAAATTGCTTGTCTATTGTGCTTTCATGTGACGGTGTGGTGCTTTGTGGCTTTTGAAAGCATCCACTGTCTGTTCCAGCTGGTCCCTTCAAGCTTGTCTCGTGTATGTGTTTGCAGCTTGGGGTCCTGACTCACATAAGCCACTCCTACTTCCCTTATCCATGGGTTCGCAAGGATGGTTCGGTGTTACAGCCTATTTCACAAGGGCTTCATACTGTCATATCTGTGGCATGTCTGCTACTGTACTACTTGTGTTAACACCCCTAGTGGGGATTATAGGGGTCTTATCGACCGCATTTCTTTTTTTGAGAGATGTGTGGTTTCATGATTCATGTGTACATTAATTTATATACATTGTGTAGTATGTTTCTTATCTTTACTGTACATGTGCTTGATGCAATTCATGCTGTAGACAGTGGCTACCATACTTTGCCTGTCAAAGTCGCACTGATGGTGTGAATTCTGATATACGTCTCTGACATGGTCCAGTCAAGACCTGCCTGAAGAGACACACACAGGGGAATTTCCAGCATTAATTATGTGTTTTGTGTCCTTTCTGCAGGGGAATGAGCCTCCAGACCACCTTTGCAGCAGACATGGGCCATTGGACGTCTGGCAGCTGGACAAGTTCGGTGGTGCAGACATGCGCATGTGTGCGCAAGCGAAGCCACAGGGATTGCACTCATGCATCCAATTGAAGCAGACGTGTTTCCAGGAACTCCAGGCAAGGTGAGCAGCACAAGGGGGCCACACCGCAGGCAACCTTTCACCAGGCCAGTTGCACATGCATGCTAAGTAGCACCACTGACGGTCAACTTGGACAGGTATTGGTGTTGAAGCGCACAGTACAGCTAAGATGCGTTGGTGGACTAATGGCTAGTTCATGACAAAGTTGTCAGGGGCACACGCAGGGGCAGTTGCACATATCCTCCAGTCCACCATGGTCCATTGAGGCAGATGTATTAGCCCTGTAGCATTCCGAGCCAGGGAAAGCAGCAGTGCACAGGGACACACAGCAAGGGGCAGACTTGTGTGCAGTGCATGTCATTTGCATGTTGAAATTGACACATGCACTACCTACTTTATTTGGGGGATGCTGGAACACAACTTGTACTGAAGTCGTACCTTGCTAAATGTGTCTAGCTGCTTACCCAGGGAAGATTGCATGTTGTGTGAATCTTTACACATTGGGCTTCCATTTGCCATGCACCCATGTGCGCCATACTTTCTGCATTGATTGTGTATGAACCATCACGGGGGGAATCTCACGTATGGGTACGAAGCACCACACAAGATTGTTTGTTTGTAGAGGAGTTTGTTACTTTGGGGCAATTATTGTGGTGTGTGTGTGTTATGGGCACACACAGATTAGTAACTCTGAATCTCTTTGCAGCATTGAACTGCTCCTGTTACCGGACCTGAGAGTGTGCAGGCAGGAGGCCAGCAATCACCACAGAGATAAGTTTCTCTTTGACTTACATTTGAGTCATTTGGTACAATGTGCATGATGAACATGTTTTGTCTGATTGTGTATGTGTTAATGTGAATGGTAGATTTTTGTACATTCCCTACTTTCCCTTGACAATCCTACTCCCCTCTCCAACCCCTCTTTCCGGTTATCTAGAATGCCAATGCCTGTCCCAACAACATATCCCTGACCCACCTTCCCCACCGGGGTCTCAGAGGCCTGAGTAAGTTTGACCTTGCAGGCACCCAGACCACGGTGGGGGTGGTTGGTTCGTGCCACTCCTGCACCTGTACACGGGAGCTGTGACACTACACATCAGTTTGTGGTGCATCATTGTATATTATGTACCAGACATGGAACACATCCTGTTGTGGCATTGTTTCACTGTGCTACCTTGGTTGTTCCATCATTGTGCTAGTACTTGTGCTTTGCGATTTACTGCTACTTCAAGTCATCTACTGGAGACTCTTCTGGTGTATTTTGCTGCCTGCAGGCTTTTTGCTTGCCTTGTGTGTTTGGCTCCTTTGAGTCCTCTTTGATTAGGTGTTTTTGCCAGTCAAGGTGGGCTCGGAGGGTGCTGGACACTTTTTACACGCAAGGTGGAAGATGGAGACAAAGGGGAAGGGTGATCCTGTGGCCAGGTAGACTTCAAGGAAGAATGCTACATACCCCAGGCGCAGTTGTTCAGTGGTTCATGGTGATATGTGAGGGGGGGGGTATTTTGTTGTTGGACAGTTGGCTTGGCCTACAGTGTGATGGGCAGCCTGACATTGTAATTGTGGTGTCCTATGTACATGATGTATTCTGCTGATCAATGCCTGTTCATGTGTTGTGTTTACCTTTCAGTTGTGAGGGGATTGGAGTGGTTTGACATGCTGGGGTGTACACATGGGCAATGTTCACATGTGATGTGTAGAGGACACTGATGGTCACTTGATTGCACATGCATGTATTGAGTGCATGCCCTACTGACACACACACTCGCACTATGATCCACAACATGTACAAGCACCCTTTCATGTCCACATGTGCACTCAGTTTGCCTTCTGGGGCCCACTGTGTCCCTGAAGCACATGATCTATGAACATGTGTGGATCCTGTACATGCGTCATTTGTTTTTTATTATAGTTGGTCGTTTTCATGTGATGCTCAGGGTGTGCGTCACACACAATGGCTGGTCACTATGCTGTGTGCTGAGCAGTGTGTTGCAGGAAATGGACAAAGCACACGGATTCTGCAGTGGTGCTTTTGCCATGCCCAATGTGCATGTAAAGAGGCATTCATTGTTATGTTCATGCTATAACTGATGGTATGCATTTGGGTATGACTTGTTCTGTGTGGAAGGTTGTTGGTCAGTCATTTCATCTGATTCCATGACAGGCATCATTGTCTGATGCCACTTTCCATTTTTCACATGTCAATTTGTACATTATTGGTACTGTGTTGGGGTTTTGCTATTGCTTGCCATGTCATGGTGTGGCAGGCAAGGGTGATGTGGTTTTGGAGGGTTTAGGTGACATACCAGTGACTGTCATGGCCTGTTTTGCAGGAGTGTGTGATACACACCTTGCATTTGTTCCTTTTGGTCACAGAGGATTGGTTAGGTTTGAGTAGCTAGGGATGCACACAATGTACCACTTCCATGGCAACATTCTCAGGGTGGTAAGGTTGTGACAGTTGTCATCATCGATTGTCACCTGGTATGTGCCAGGCCTGTGTGCACTCCGCAGGGGTGGGAGTTTAAGTGAAAAATGTGGCCACAAGCTGGGTCCGGGCTGCCTCGCCACGTGCCCTATCCCCTCCCATGGGCAGCGCCTGTGGTTGGGGATGTGGAGGCACCACCATGTCCACCGGTACGCCCTGCCGTGTTGCAACATTGTGCAGGACACATGCTGCCACAATGATCCTGCACACTACTGGCGGTGCATAGAGTAGCTGCCCGCCAGAGCGGTCAAGGGAGCGGAAGCGTGACTTGAGCACTCCGAATGTGCGCTCCAGTAAGCCGCTGGTTGCAATATGGGCAGTGTTGTATCTTACCTGGGTTGGTGTGGTGGGGTTCTGGATTGGCGTCATCATGTGTTTGCTCAGAGGGTAGGCACTGTCCCCTGGAGAGGTGATAATGGTTGTGGTAATTGGGGTTTGTATATTTGTCTGTGTGTGACATGCATGCATGTGCACGGGGATTTGTACTCACCTAGGAGCCATGTGTCACCCTGCTGCCCAGCTTCCAGGGCCCGGCTCAGGGCGGACATTCTGTATATGAAACTGTCATGGTTGGAGCCTGGATAGTTTGCATAGACAGAGGTGATGATTCCCTTTGCATCGCATACCACCTGCACATTGATGGAATGCCAGTTCTTGTGGTTTCGGTAGATGTGCTCAGTGGCCCTAGGTGGACGCAGGGCCACATGGGTGCAATCTATGGCACCGAGTACTTTGGGGAAGTGTGCCACGCTGTAAAAGTCTTGGACAACGGCCTGCCTTTCTGAGGGTGTTCTGGGCATGTATATGTGCCTGCGGACTGAGGGGCACGCAGTCATGATTCCCAAGACCTGGTGTAGGCAGCGTGACTGCATGGCCTGTGAGACCCCCCCCCACTATGGCATTTGTCCGCTGAAATGACCCAGTGGCCAAAAAATGCAGGACATTGAGCACCTTCTCCAAGGGGCTCAATGCTTGGGAGCAGAGGGTGGGGGAGGTAAGGTCATCTTCCCGCTCCCTGACTAGCTCTAGGATGATACGAGGTGGAAACCTATACCTGCCATTGACCTGGTCGTCAGGCATCCCAAAAAGGCTAGTCCGGGGGGAAACAATGCAGGCCCTGGCTATTCTCCTCCTCCTGCGTGTCCCACGATCAGTGCAGCGACAAATGGGCATTCATCGTAGCAGTATAAATGTGTTTGTTGTGTGTGCGCACTTTTATACTGTGCGCGGGGACGCTTAAGCCTGCCTTCCTGTGGGGTACGTGTTGACGCCTGTGCGCGTCTTTTTGCGTGCGCTTGTTTCCCCGTATTCAAATCCATGAATATGAGTTGTTTGCGTGCGTGTGGGCGTTCCGTGTATTTCCCTGCAGTACTTCCCCAGTTATGCCTTCTTTTTCACGCGTTGTTCCCCATTCCGCGTGTTACGTCCCGTGTCCTGCCCCCTTTTTGGTGTGTGTGCGGACGTTGTGCGCTTTCCCTGTGCGCGTCGCACACGGCGTTCGGGTTGTTGCAATGACATGTGTGCCCTTGTGCGCCACGCACGGGTTTGACGCTCTACCAGTGGAAAACACGCGCAGCCCCTTCCATGAATCGTTAGCGTGCGCGTGCTCTTGCTTTCTCACACTTGCGCCACCTTGTGCCAGCTTGCGCTGTGATTTTTGGTGCACGTTTGTTCCATGAATCGGCTCCTTTCGATTTTTTTTATGTGTTTGTAGAGGGAACATTTTTTAAATTGATCATTTATTGAATTTGTGGGTGATAGAATTAATTTTGTAAATTTATATGTGAAATTTGTAATGTTTATTCATTTTGGTAAGCCAGAAAAATAAAAAAAAATCTTAACAAGACACCATCATGCTCAACTGAGTAGTATTTTCATGGGCATCTTGGGTAATTTGATTGTCTGATATGCACAAAACAACTTTGAATGCAACCTACCACGTAGAGTTTGCATGGGAACATTTTGCAGAGTATTCCTACAATGCAATATTCTGTGACACATTGTGTGGTTGTTAAATCCACCGCTTTTAGTGACGTAGGCAGAAGGAAACACACAATGATATTTCTTAATAACTCCAGTTTGATGAGAGATTTGTGTGTACAGTTTCATTACAGATTGCATGCTAACCAAAGCCTGACAAGGCATCCACAAATATACCTAAATTGGATAAACAATCAGTTTGTTTCAGATATACGTTTATTTTTAATGTATTGCTTATACCGCGACCCAGCTTTAGAGCAGTGGAGAGCTTTACACAGGAGGGTTCTAGCATTGGGTTTGGGATGTTATATGCGGCGTCTAGTCAAAGGCTTCCCAGTGAAGGGTGGAACTGCCGTTGAGCAACCTTTTGGTCTCTTCACCGATGAGACTTTACTTTTGCCTTCCTGCCTGCTGCACCTGTGAGTATCCCTGCTAATTACTGTGCTGTCTCTACACATTGCAGTACTCACCTATAATGCATTCTGGCCTACTCCTTCTGCTGCTCTTCCTACTCACCTCTCCCTATGTTTTCTCCAAACATGCTACAACTTCCTCCTTTCCTATCCCTATCATAAAACTCACATTTTTAAGCCCCCACTATTTCTTCTCTGGTGCACCTCCTAATTCCAACCAACAAAAAAAAAATGGATGTATACACATTTCTCTAATCACAATTGATCGTGGGAGAATTGCTCGCAGGAAAATTGATCTAATTTATTAGGTCAATTAGGACACATATGTGGGGGAAATACCACACAAAACCCACCCAATTCAAAACCCCTGCAAGCCCCACCAAATCCCCTTATATTATTTATCATGCCAAACCCACCCCACACATATATAAAATAACTAAGATAGAGGTAAAGGTCAATTGTGCAGAAGGTCAATTAGGACCACTATTAGTAGGTCAATTAGGACAAAAAGTCAATTTGAAAAGGTCAATTTGGGTAATACCAAAAAAACAGATGAGTTAACCATGCTTCCCCTAACAATTCGCCACCTCGCCTCTCTTCCTCTGAGACTCAAATTCTCTACTTTTCATTACAGCATCAACTGAACATTGCACTATGGAATGCTCAGTCTATATGCAACAAGATCTCCTTTATCGCCTCACATGCCAGCTCTCCTCTCCTAGACCTTATTGCTATCACTGTAACCTGGATGTCTCCAGTTACATGTCTTTATAGTGAACATTTTATAGCCAAGCACACATATATCGAGTATTTTATAACAAAATCCTGTATACCGAATGCATTTGTTATCGGGGGAGGAGGGCAAACCCCTGTTTATCACCCTTACCCACCCACCCCAAACCTTTCCCCCAAAAATGTGACCATTTATAAAATACATTCAGTATACAAGTTTCTATTATAAACTTCTCTATATATGTCGGTTTCTCTATATCAATAGACTATAAAGACTAGATACCGATGTCTCCATGTGACACTGCCACCCTTGCCGTCCTATGAGACACCAAACTATCCTTCATTTACTGTCCTCATCTGGCTGGCAGAGGTGGCAGTGCAAGACACCTACTCTCTTCCCTCATCAATACCTCACAAATCTCAAATGCCATGTACTATCCTACCTAATTTTAAATTCACCATCTCTACTATTGCTCCACCTCACTCGGTTCACACCGTCTCCATTTAGCACCCTCTTGGTCCCACTGGGCCATTCTTTGATGAACTTGGGCAGCTTCTTGATTCTCTTTTCTCTAAGCATCACCTCATTTCGTCAGGTGACTTTAACTTACCCTGTCCAACAACTTCTCATAAATATGAACTTCCCTCTTTTCTTAGTGACCATGCTCTCCACTCTATACATTAGCTAAATACATACACAAGGGTCAGCTCTTGGGATCTCTTATTCATCTCCACCACTCTCTCAGCCACAAATACTGCTCTCACACTATCCCTATCTGATCACTCCATTGTTTCCACCACCATCTCCTTTCCACCCCGACCTCTCCTTGCCACTTGCCTCACCAATTAGTAAAAAAAAATGTAAACCTTCTGGCGGTCCTTCCTTTCTCTCTGACCTACAGGTCTCACTCTCCTCCTTGAGACCTGATGCATTTTACACCAACATTGCCTTCTCCAGCTTCCAATCACTACTATATAACTCTTTCTCCTCTCATTTCACAATGCTAACTTTCACCCATCACCCATTTCACCCCATTTATGCGGTGTCTCTGCACAGACATGCATTGGCTGCTGCACAATGGAGGCATATCCTATCACATGAGGACCTGAAACTCTACCTCTCTGCCCTGAACTCTCTCAAGTCATCTCTTGATAGAATGACAACAGATTTCTTCTGCTCCCTCATAGAATCTCACTCCAACCTTCCTCACCAGTGAGGCACCCCAACCTCACTCTTCACTCCTCCTAAACCTAGGACTAACAACTCCACTCTTACAGCTAATGACCTAGCTGAATACTTTGCTGCAAAAATGTCAAAAATTAGAGACTCTCTCCTGACCTTTCTCACACCCCCTGCTCCTACATTCTAGACTATGCCTGCTGCACCATCATCCTCTGCCTCTACCTCCCACTTTAGTCACACTAATCCTGAAGAAGTCCTATCTCTACTGATGAAGGCTAACCCCACTTGGGCCCATCAGACCCTCTTGCAACTCAGTGAGTCAAGCCTAGTGCCCCATTAGTGGCCTCTCACCACACTCTTCAATCTGTCTTTAGACTCTGCTTGCTTTCCCTCTATTTTCAAAATGGCCATGGTCATCCCTCTCCTAAAAAAGCAAGGGGCTTACACAAATCTACTGGTTAACCTTTGCCCTGTGTCTCTCCTTCTGCACTACTCTAAAGGGCTTGAAAGAGTTGTGTTTAATCGTCTTAGACATGTCTTATATATCCACAACCTTCGATACCCCCTACAAGCTGTATCCTGCTCCACAGAAACTGATCTCATGAATGTCTCCAACTTCATCTCCGCTGCCAACCTATCCTTTAACCTAATTCTCCATGACCTGTCCACTGCCTTTGACACAATTCGATCACTTTGGTCTCCTTACTACTCTCTTTCCTCTTGGGATTTGCGATCAAGCCCTTGCCTGGATTGTATCGTACCTGCTACCTTGCCAATTCTCTGTCTCCTAGAGCAACAGCACCTCTCAACTCACTCCTAGAATGGTTAGGATTCCACAGGGCTATGTTTTAGGTCCTCTCTTCTTTTCACTCTACACCCCTGCACTTGGGACACAATTCTCCTCCTTTCGATCTGTGTACCAACTCTTTGAGGATGACACACAAATCCTCTTCTCTTTACCTGTACTTTCCTCTGATCTCCCTATCAAAATTTAAAATATCACTCTGCCATTATTGGATGGCTTTGCACTCTGATGTTGACCTCTACCAAAAATGGAGGAGTTCTTCTTGCTGGCCAAATACTCTCTCTCATTTCTTTCTCTGCCTATCCAGTTTCCACCTGACACCCTCCCCTACTCTTCTTCAGCTACAAACCTCTGTGACATCTATGATCCTTCTAACACCTTCTCTACTTTCATCTCCAAAACTGCAACAGAAGCATGCCTCAACCTCCTAAATATTAGAAAAATCAGGTGCCTACTTCCTTTCAACACAGCTAAGCATATTTTAACCACTTTTGTATTCTCTGAACTGGACTACTGTTACATCATTCTCTTTGATATCCCCAACTATGCTTTTTGTCCTCTCGACAAGATCATTAACTTTGCTACCAGGACTCTCTTTGCACTCCCTCTCTTTACACCTACTTCTTTGTAACGTCACCCGGCATGATGGGGTCAGATTTCAATTCCTGCTCCTGGTTCACAAATCTATCCACGGAAAGGCCCAACCGTATCTATCAATATCTATCCAACTCTACAAGTCTTCGTGTAATCTCTGCTCACCTCTTTGACTGCCCCTGTGGCACCTCACCCTCCCTACGCTTCCTCTCACTTTTGTTTTTCCTCTCTTCTTGCTCCAGACGCATGGAATTCTCATCCTTCGGACATCCAAGAAACAGTCCACATGAATTTGTTCAAAGCCAAACTAAAAGCCTACCTCCTTGCCTGCAAGTTACGCTCTGCCTTCTGGCTAACATTTTTCTCTCGCCTCTACCCTTTCTCTGTCCCTCACTTTCTAATTCCTCCATGCTAGAACTTTATCCAGCATGGTCACATCCCTAACACAACTGGCCATACCATCCATGTGAACTTAGAAATATCTAATGTTGGTTGTCCTTACTCTATGTATGTCTACCCATGTTTTGTCCCCCGTGACTGTTCCATTTGCTTCCTCCCGCAACCCGCTCAGGAGACCCGGTCAGAATGTCACCCAAACTCACCCCATTGTAAGAAGTTCACTGCTTCCCATCAAATCTGATTTCTTATCTATTGTATATTTTTTGCGATCAAAAGATCATTGTTCCTTCCTGTATAAAAAATAAATATATAAATGAAAAACGAAATTAAAAAAATACAGTAGTGTACTGTTGGTGGAGGGGGTAAGGAATTTTAATTCACCTAGTGGTTTTTGTTGAAGGAGACATGTTTTGTAGTGTTTTGTAGAACTGGAGGATGGTGACGCCACTTTGAGCACTGTCAGGATTGAGTTCCAGATGAGTGGGCCTGGCAGGCAAAGGATGTCTTGTGAGTCTTATCTTTACAGGCTAGCTTAGACTCCAACCTTTTGATTGTTTGTCACATAAGTTGTGACAGCCTCCAGAGATGTGGACTTTTGCTACAAAGGGCCTCATTACGACCCAGGCGGTAAGTTACCGCCTGGGCCGTGACTTTACCACCATGGCGTAAACTACGTTCACGCCATGGTGGTTGGTGGATTTACCGCCCCATTCCAACCTTGGCGGGGCGGTAAATCCCCATTTTCCCATTTTCCCTTCCCCATTCCCATTTTGCCCCATAGGGCATAATGGGAGTGGGGAAGGCGTTAATTACGCCACCGTAAATTACGGTGGCGTAATTAACATCAAGGTCCCTTAGCGCCATGGATTTTAACACCTGCTAAAAGCAGGTGTTAAAACCTCCATGGCGCTAAGGGACCTCGGAATCAGGCGGTAAGGGTCGGCGCTGTTTACGCCGCCGTAAAACCCTTACCGCCTGAGTCGTAATGAGGCCCAAAGTATTTTTGGTTTCGATTTGAGACTGTTTTGTCGAGGATTTGTGCAGATTTTAACCTAATTCTGGCATTGAAGGGAAGACGGTGATACTTGCAGAATGTTGAAGAGATAAGGCCACATTTGCAGGCTCCTATAATGAGGCAGGTTGCCGCATGGTTGGCTATTTTGAAAATGGTGCAAATTCCCTGTTGGACTTTAGGTTGGAGAGATAGCTATGATCAGATAGGATGCATACATCACTAATCCTTGACACTGGAGACTGCTAAGTGCCTAAGCATGCAAATCATTAAGCTGGATCGCTAGCCTAATTTATTCAGGTGGTTTCACATTCAGAAATAGCCAGTAGCAGTGCATCTACTGAGAGAGGCCTTGAAAGCAAGAAGAGAGTAAGAAGAAGATGGGCCCCAACCAGTTGTGAAACAGTGTTTGGCGCGGGGCCTAAGAAGAGTCAGATACAATCTCAGAAAAGCAGTGAGCTAAGAGACCTTTGATAGACATGTGCCTCATGTCACTAAATACTTTCCTAATAGACACACTTTGTCCAATATGGGAATATCATCTATTATAAAAAGTTTGATAAAATAATATAAAACATGGCAGCCTGCAATATCTGTATAAACACCTGGACATTATTTTCTTATTAGTATACGTCTGGCGGCCTCCCAGCCATTCAAGAGTCTCAGAACAGGGTTTTTACTACATGATATAACCCCTGCTCTGATCCTCCTCAGAAGCGGGAGGCTGCCATCTTCTCTACCGATACTGAGGTAAGTGTGCCACCTATGTCCTCTTCCCCACCTTCTTCCCACACCTCAATCCCAATGACCACATCCCCCACCCATCCCATCCCCAGTTACCTTGCACTCCTTCGTTCCCTTCTGGTGACGTGAACACTCTGTGTTCCTGGTGGAGCTCTGCCCTGGCAATGTCCTCCATGGAAAGGAAGACAGGACTATGTGTAGTTCCTTTCTCCCTGATAGATGGTGGCCATCTTGTGTCGTATCTTCTTTGAAATTGAGAAACACCAACCATGCCATTTTTAACTTGAAAGAAAATAAAAATATTAGTATTGTGGTACAAACTGCTGGGATAGTAAAAGCAATAATCCCTGCAGGGTCATTACCTGGGCTGTTAATAGCCTGGGCTTATGTTAAAACCCACGCTTTGCTCGGGCCTCTAACTGGTCCGGGAATGCAGCATCTAATTAAAGATGTGAAAAGCTTTTGAAATAACTTGCACAAAAAATAGTTTTCTGGGACACTTTACAGCAATGAGTTGAAAAATAACTGTTTATGGGAGATTGTTTAATGTATGCACTGGTCCAGTTTAACTCGAGTGAGCAAGAATGTGCATGTTATTTCTTATTCTAAACCACAAAATGAAAACTTGTTTTGATGCATTTTATTCGGGTGCTTCGGCTATTTTTCTGCAACACATTAGAAGATGCACATTAGCATTTTTAAATCAAATTATATTAAACATTGATTACATGGATCAGCAAATGGAAGATCTCTTACATTAGATTAAGCAAGTGGTGCGGCATTAAAGCAGATGAGTGTGGCCATGCATTATAAGTGATAAAATACACCCTGCGTATGTAAAATGGATATTGCAAGCCACTTCAGATTTCCGTGACCTTACCAAAAACAAGGGGGTACATTATCCCATATATAATAAGCAGTCAAAAATTGGCTCAAATGGAAACTTACAGCGGAGTGCTGCAGGGTACTGCAGTTTTAGCAGTCTCCTGTCTTTGCTGGCTTCCTTTCTGCATCAGTTCTGAGTCTTTCCACACTGCTGACTGATTCAGTGGGAGGACCCTACATATACCTTTCCAGGCCGCGGAGTGGCCGCGGAGTGCTGCGGAGTACTGCAGTCTAAGCAGTCATGGCAGCTCTGGCAGCGTCAGCGAAGAAACGGAAATGGCCGGGGGAGGAAGGTCTTTGCCTGAGAAGAGCCGAGAGATAACCACTCGTGTGAGCAGAATTCTTCGTCTACCCCCACCCCGCTATTAAAGGACCAAAGCAACTTTGTCTCTCCCAGAACAACTGATACGGAAAGTCAAGGTAAGGAACCATTGCAGAAGCCCCGGCTGGTCTTACCGGTCTCCATCGTTTGAACCGCGAATAAGCGAGACTCCTTCCCTGTACACCTCTCACCCACGGTGATAAATGACTCATTCGCTTTACACCAGCCCCCCATGCCTCTCACAACATCGCCGTGGCTATCAGGTGGGGAAAAGTGTGACAGTAATCCGGGAGCTCAGGACCGAGCGGGCGACGGGGAGGGCAGGGGTGTGGATGTAAATCTTTCAGAAAGTGACTAACAACGCTGCTCTGCCACTAATAATCAGGTGGACAGATTGTGGCCTTTCAAGGACATCGCTGAGGAGTACCCGGGATGAGGTAGGAGGTGAACTTGGGAGGGGCAGCTCCACGGACCTCTGAGATGGCTCAATAAACAAAGGACGAGATCCAACAGCAACTTTCCTTCCAACAGCCTGATCGTGGGGCTGCCGTGGACTCTGTCTCCACTCCGGCTCAGACGCCTGACCAGGCAGAGACCGTGGTCAAAGAGGCCTTACATTTACAGCTAGAAGTTCACCCCTTTATTACCAGAGAAGACCTAAGCAGCCCCCAGGAAGCCCTAAGTGACTTTGAGGGCTCGGTTATCAAAGAGGGATTTACCACCCTGACGGACGAGGATTCAGACATATATGATACAGCAGATGGAAAAATAAACGAAACAGAGTTTTGCAAGCCTGAGTGCAGGATCGTGCCTCAACCAAGCCCAATAAAAGGGCTGGGTTTTGACAAAGGAAAAAACCCATCACCTGGGGCCTGAAAGAGGATGCAGGAGGAGTGCTTATTAAGAAGGTGAAGAGACCCGGCTGACGGGACAAATCATTAAAACAAAAGAAAAAGCCGGGCCAGCCACGCAAAATTCAGTCAAAAGTAAGCTGTAAACAGCCCATGGTAACTATCATACCACAAATGGTGCTTAAATCCCCGCAAAAACTGATAACACTCAAGCCCCCTTGCCGTCCATCGTCAAGTGTATTGGAACACTTTTTCAGTAAATACAGTAAAATAACACAGGCGTCAAGACGCAAACCCTCAGATGCAGAACTTTTGGAGAGCGCTGCTAACGCCACAGAAAATGACAGGGAGAGAAGTGTTTGCTGCCAACCTCCTGTAGCATCGCAATCAGGCAACACCCCCCAACAAGCTGGGGCACACGTCGACTCCCATAAGATGGCATTTTGGGAAACCCACTTTAAAAAAACTGACACCGTCAGTTAAAATCTTCAATGGACCCTAAAAGACAGAAACTATGACTAAGCTACAGATTTCAATCTTAGAGATAGAAGACCTGACAACAATGGAACCAAAGCTTGTTGTACTGAGCATGAGCACTGCAGCACCGGGAGAAAACGAGATGCAACCACTCAGTGAAAAAAAGGAAACAAAACCGGTCTTACCCTGGACCCTACAAAAAACATTTTGGATACAAAAACTGGTAAGCAGACATGCGGCACCCAAAGGGTCAACCACTGAGCATCAAAGACCATTCTCTGCCGCCCCAACATACAACCAAACTCCCGCAGTCTGCCTCACCTGCAACACTTCAACCTGTGCTAATTACCCCTCTGAAGAATAAAAGGCTAAGTGATCTACCCCACATTAGTGGCAAAGACACCCCAAAAAAGAAACCCAATTTGTTCACCATCATGTTGGCAGTACCAATAGCCTTGGCCCTATTTAGTAAATTATATGGAGCAATGAACGATACTCTGAAAGACCGTACAACAATGGCTGCACTCATGCATACTAAATTGACATACTTGGAAGGCTATTTTATGGCTCTGGAAGCAAAAAATCGAAACATAAAGGAGAGTGGTACAATGACCTTGGCTCCCAAAAATTTGGATCACGGAACGGAAACTTAACAATGGGAGGACGCCACCCACAGCCCAACAGGGCATTTAGCAGCAACCGACTATTGTGCACAGGTAATACTGAACTCAAAGTTGCCCACCTTGCTGAGAAAGACTTGGCCCTCTGAGCTTCAGAGAAATCAAGAACAAAGTTAAGTAATTCTAATCCGCACAAAATGGTACAAGCTTTAACCACTGGAAAGAAAATCATGGTCTGCGGAAAAGAGAAATATAAGCAGAAGGTACAAGGCCAGAATCATAACCAAAAGGAAAGAGCTCATTGTTGCACGGCTCTAGAAATAAACAAATCCTTGCAACAAATCACAGACTCATCCGTCCCAACACTAGGGACACATAAAGTAAAAGAGATTAACAATATCCACCGTAAACAAGAAGCAACTTGCTCTAGATCGGTTGGCTTCCTGGATAGGTACACTCCAGCACAGCCAACGGGCGTGCAGCACAGTAAACAGGGATTTAAACAAATCTCTATAAACCAAAAAGAGAAACAATTGGCTCCAATCTTTGAACTGACTCTTAGAGGAATCTGAAAGCAAATAGCTTCAATAGCTTGTGTATTCAAGATCAATCCAGACCCACAAAATTCAGAGTATGTGACAGGGTCGGGGGAAACTTACACTTACCTCCTAGACCTTAGTCAATACACGGTGCAGGAGCCCAAAAGCGAACTGAGGGAACTGCCACACTGAAAAAGGATAGCGGACGAACAACAGCCGTTCTCGCCTAGAATGGAACCAACTAAAAAAGTCAAAATTGTAGAGCCCAAATCTCCAGCCTTTCAGACCCTAGACGAAAAGTACTCATGGGCTGTGTCAAAAAGAGTAAAGGATCAAAAATCGTCAAAAAACAAACTTTTAGAAGACTATAGCCTCTGAGGAATCGTTATGGTGGAAGAACCACCAGACATCCACTCAGGAGAAATCTAGCAGATGACAAAAGAAGAACCACAAGGGGTGGCAACCAAATAAACCCCAAAAGGGAGACACACAAACCTTTCAGGAACTCCACAGACCATAGGCAGAAAGAGTCCTTCCATTCCGTCCCCACACAAGAAGCTTTGAAAAGTGAAACTGGGCACCCTTCAAGAACTACTTTGAGGAGGTCTCAACTGAAGAGCTCGGAAAGAACCCTCAAGCTTGAAAGAATTTTGGATCAGCACGACAAACTTAGCTTGAACAGGAAATCAACCATGTCTCTCTTACAACTTATTCCATCTTTAAGAAAACGTCGGACCGAAGACATCAACATCATCGAGTTTGCAAACAGTTATTGCACATACAGTGTCTACTTCCATATCTCATTGTTAGTGGTTAAGGACACACTATGCGAGGTAGCAGACAAATTGCAAACACTAGGTTATGACCTTAGAGAAATCAAAAAGGAAGAACAGAGCTACTTGAGATCAAGTTCCACAAGACGATCTAAATCCACCACACAGCCACCGAGAAAACGGGTAACTGACCATAGACGTTCCGAGAGAGAAAGACCCAGAGAGCGGCACAGCCACACATCGGTGAGTGATGCAGCCGCACAAAAACATCAAGACTCAAGGAGGGACCACAAACATGGACATCCTATAACCCACAACGATGATAGTAGTCACGAAAGGAGGGAGAGACACTACTCAAGGTCAATATTAGAGCTGGACTCCTCCTTTGATGCTAGCCGATTTCCAAAGGGTCCCATAACTACTCTGAAAATAACCATCGATCATGATCAATTAAGAGACCAGAACAACACAAAATTTAGTTCTTATCAAAAAACATCAAAGAATATTGAAGAACCAAAAAGGGCTTGAATTCCAGAAGCTCTGGCTAACCTTCCGAGAACCTAGCCATCAAACCAAACCCTGGGCCGACAGCAAAAAATGACCGGCGGACTATTAAGGCAGAAAACTACAAACCAGCTTAACCTGGGATCCTGGAACACACGCAGCTTTGGCCATTTAAATTTGCCAGAAGACGTCAACTTGGGCAATTTTGAATTACTGTGTCTTCAAGAAACTTGGCTGTTGGAATGTCCCTACCTGGACGGCTATGAGATTGCTTTCTCATCTGCCAGTAAAGGACTAAAATGGTGCCCGACTGCAGGCTTGCTAATAGCGATCTGCTCAGGACGTGGGTTGCACATTGAGAAAATTGTGGTCCTGACCGCTTTCATTATGGCTGTTTTAGTATCCTGGGCGAATCTAACGGGATCCACTGGAGACGAAAAGGCGGCCCCGATATTAATAATCAACACCTACTGGAACCCGAAAGCACAATGTATTCTTGTTGTTTAATGTAAAGCGCTTTGGCGTAAAGCGCTATATAAACCTAATAAATACAATACAAATACACAATCGCACAGATCATTTTTGAATGAGATGGAAACTATTATTGACAAACTGTCAACAGAGAACAATCCTACTTACACGATAATATGCAGTGACCTCAACACTGTGTGTAGGGATTATGGAGAAGATGGTGTAACAATCCAGCAAACAAACAATGACAACAACTCAAGCAATGTACAACATAAATCTGGGTCAGCAAAAAAAGGTTCTCAGTGGAGTTACTTAATGAAATCAAGAGACTTCCATAACCACCACGCTCTAAAGGCTTGAAATAAGCCCATAATTCCAACATGGGAAGGTGAGGGGCGGGGCACCACAATAGATCATATCTATGTATCAAGAAGTCTACTCTCTTTAGTAGGCTCATTTGCAGTCATAAGAACACAGCACAGTGACCACAACTTGTTGTCTGCTCACTGGTCAACTCAGGCACAGCTCACAAGGAAATATATGGGCTCCTCAATTGAAGCATGTGATCTGGATACCCGACTAAGGCTAACAAAGGAATTAATAAAGAGCATAACCCAACAATACCATATGGCAAAGACTTGAGACGAACAAGCGGCAGTACAGCTAACAGTGGACTATCGGCCTTTATTAGCACACTTTCAACTACGAAAAAAACAGAGTACATCCTATTCAAAACAGCACGTACACAAATTCAATCCAATAGGGATTTGAAAACTAACCCAGAAGAGTGGGCTACCTTTATTCCAAGGGTAATAAAGAACTGTATCACGAAAAACTCCATTCCTGATTCGTGTAAAACGGCCAACGTAGTGCCCATCTATAAAAAGGGACAAAAAGATAACCTGAGGAGTTATCCTCCTATAGCACTGCTGGATGTTATTGGCAAACTCTTTGGGCCACTCCTATTGGAGAAATTCCAATCCTGGGCCATTAACTCGGCAGGCTTTGACCCTTACCAAACAGGGTTTGTGAAGAACTTAGAAACCACCTCCAACATCATGCTATTGAGCTCGCTAAAAGCCAAAATTGCTGAAGGAAGTCGAAGAGTGTTCCTGGCCTTCGTTGACCTGGTCCAGGCATTCGACCAGGTGAACCAGGAAACACTGTGACAGAAACTGGTAATATGGAGATGTCCTTTTGTGATCTTGGACCCCATCAAACAGATGTACTCCAACACAACCATGACAGTAAAACTAAGCGGAGATGGCCACATTTCTGGCAAAATCGCGACAGTGAGAGGGGTTAAACAGGGCAGTCCCCTAGACCCCACCTTGTACAATGCCTATATGGTTGATCGTCAGGCCCAAGAAGGCAAAATGCAATCTTTCTCTTCAACAATAGGTAACGAGAAAGTGAGCCGTTTACTATACGCGGACGATATCATATTGTTGGACCAGACGGCCATTGGACTCCAGCGCCAACTAAAAGGTTTGCTCGCATATTTAAAAGAGAACGACCTGGAACTCAACACAGAAAAAACTAAGATAATTATTCTGGAAAAAACAGCCAAACAAAATGAAATGCTCCGGTGAGATATAGCAGTTGAACAGCAGCAAAGAGTAACATCTTTTAAATATCTTGGTATAATACTCAATGATAATCAACGTGAGCTGGCAATGGAGACCTCTCTGTACGCCAAAACTAAGACCCTGGCTTCCCAAACAAAGGTCATGGACAACAAATGTGGGCACTTTTCGATGAAGCCTGTTATCGACTTCTACACAGCTTGAATAACAACAGCGATTTGTTATGGAGCTGAAGTAATGCCAGACATATCGTAAGAATTCTGGCCGAAACTAAAAGGACTGTACTGGCAAAAAGTGCTGAATTTGCCGGCTTCAACACCAATAGCCTCAATAAGAAGGGAGCTAAGTTTGGTTACACTTAAGGGTATAGTTAATCTAAAAGGCTTGATGTTATTCAGAACAATTTGACTTGCCTCCCGACCTAAAATCTTAGAAATCATCTTCAGGGAAATGCAGAGAGGAAAACACAAGATGCTATAAGCCTAGTCAAAGAAGAACTTAGCATTACTGCATGAAATTGGAAGTACTTAGGAGGAACTGGAGAAGAAAGCACAGAAAACGAAAACTTGTCTTAAAGAATGGGACTGGCACGCACCAGAAGCGAGTACCTGATGTGTACTGTCTGCTGTCCTGCTAGACATGCTGCCCGGACTGCCTCTGATGTGGATTTCCCTTCATTCAAGAATCATCATTGGGTATAACCAGCACTACCTCTCTGGTTGCTACATGGATCTTAAATACCCTATGATCATTACACCGACTCAAGAACTTCAATTTTAAGCACTAATCCTCTATTTTTTGCTTGTTTTTTTAGCCACGCCCCCACCTCCGTGACCAAACTATAAATCAGGCGCCCGAAGCGAGTACCTGACGAGTACTGTCTGCTGTCCCCTTTCCGCTTTTCGCTTTACGATTTTCGCTTTCACCTTACGTTTCCCTGTTCCTGTCCTTACTCTTTCCTTCCTATTCCCTTGCCCTCTCTTCCGCTGCCCGCTTCCTGTTTACCCTTTTTTGCTTCCCCACGCCCCCTCCCTCTATTCTGATTTCCGCTTCCCGTTCCTGTTCCTGTTCTTTACGCGCCCCTTCCTACCCCTTTCCCTCTCTTCCGTGTCCCGCTGCCTGTTCACCCTTTGCCGCTTCCCCTTCCCTCTATCCTGATCCCTGTTTCCCTCTCCCATTCTCCACCCCTTGCGCCCATTTTCCTGCTCCCCGCTTTCGCTCCTTGTCCCCTTAATTGTCTTGCTGTCAAAATTTTAAACTCTAAACCTAAAACTTTGGGGTTTACTTCACGCAATACTCCTTGCATATCAAACAATGCCTTTAACTAGAGATGCAGGCGCACCGCTTTCAGGGATCCTGTGAGTAAACAAAACCGAAAGAAGATGCCGGTCGTTAAAACACTTGCACCAATATTTAACAAAAACTGCTGCATGACAACGTGGTTTGGCGAACACGCCCTCAGAGTTTCCCACCTTGTGGTCCCCGCAATCGACTCTTGCTTCCTAGCAACTATACTGGCAACTGTGGAATTTCAGAAGATCTCCGAGCTGACTCTGTCTCCCGCGGAGTGTATACATTGAGTCTTTCAATTACATTACCGCAGCTTACTTGTCAAACTAGAGTAAGTAGCATCCTACTCACCAAACTAGAGTGAGGAGACGCTCTTTCAAGCAATCTTGGTTGGCTAAGCTATAACTTTCAATCATCATTGAAATTCTGAGGTTGTTCTATAATAAATGAGCTAATTTCTATACAACAAAAATAAAAGAAATCTTTGTCACACTATGACGCGGCTTACTACAGGGATGCCTCCTCCATCATTTTGTTACCATCGTATGCCATTAAGCATATGTCCTGGTTATCAGCTGGCCTCGATGGGTATGCACACTGTTAGGCCGCCTATATCTACTTTGTCAGCAAATCATTCTCATGATATATGCGAGGTTCCAATTCAGCCACCAACCTCGCTTAATTCTGCTCCACTGGTGCAGTTTCTCTCTGACCATACCATGGATTCCTATGCAACTGACCAAATTCCCAGGTATGATAAATCTAATGTAGCTTTACCTGGCACCGACATAGAATCTGAGCTTGAACATAACACTTTTCTCTCTCAATCTATGATTCCTCCCACCCCTCACTCTCTCTACTCGGACATACTCAGGGGGCTTATAGCTCAAGCTGAAGCGGCTGAATCTGAGGACTACTCATCTCACATACCGCCAAGATTACCTCCTGATCATATTCTTCCTCTAGCTCACTCAACACAAGCCATTTCTATTCCCGCTATCCCAGACAACAAGGAGGCGTACCTTGGGAAATCTGACCCCAGACTATCTATATTACCTGAACTAAATCCCACAGACTGCCCAAATGACAATATTTATTCACCCGAGTCAAATGTATCTGTTGGGTGTCCTGACCCACGTTTGAGCTATCATGCTGCAACATTTGGTGCTGTGGGCTTAGAAAATCCAAGATGGCCAAAAAGCCCACATGTGCGCCAGAATCCAGGAGAACCACGCAGTTTGTGCGCACACAAAGATGGTCACCCAAGGTGCCACCCATTTTTGCCTATGTTGTGAGCACAGAAGGGCACAGAGCCTAAAACCATTGTAAAAGGGGCAATGCTGATTGCCAAAAGCAACCCATAACTGTTGGGAATTCGTTTTCTTCAGGTCAAACATGGCTAATTTATGGGCACAAAATTATTTTACTGCAGAACTACACCAATGCCATTTGTTGAACCTGGACAATATACTTCCATGTAATATCTCTTGTTTGAAATGCTCAAGACTGATCCAAAAAAATGCATGCAGTACCCACTTTTGACTGAGGGCGGCGCTAGCGGTCTAAACTCTGACAGTGAAACTGCATGTCAGGAGTTGCAGGAGAGGCCTTTACATCAAAGGCTGGGAGTTAATTAAAATCTTAACCACATGCTGTTCCCAGAAGACAATCTGATTTAATTAACAGGCCAAAGGCTGGGAAACCTCTCACCTCCAGAGATTCACACCAGGAGTCAGAATCTCACATGACCTCTTGATTGATAGAAGGCAGACTGGCTGGCAGCCTCCTGGAGACCACACAATAGGCTCTTGCACTTGAATAGAATATGCTGATGTTGACTGTACACAAAGAGCTCCCAGCAGAAGACACATGTGATCACTGACCCACCCAAGTCTTGGAGGCGGACTCCAACACTCTGAGAACTGAATTGAAAGCAAAATATATATTTTACAGATACACTGATAATTCTTTGTAATCAAATGACAGGAATGTATAACTTTGAGAGCCTTAATTTAAAAAATGTACCTTCGATTCAAGCCCAAACTCCAATTTGTGTGATGTTCTGGGGCAAAACCCCGCTATTTATGGATACTACAGACTCTGTGTTTAAGCTAGAGACATGGGAATTTACTGGAGTATGTATGGACAGGCCGTGTATATGTGTATAATTTTTAATGAAAAACCAATATTGCAAAATCAGTTAAAAAACGCAAAATGTTGCCGTTTCTGAATGCAAGCTCTTAGAAACATCAGTGTTTGAACAGAGTATACCTCATGTGATACGTGATGGGTGCATGTAATTTCAAACCATGTCTTTAGGTCAAATATAGATTTGTGGGCAAACTGACCAGGGGGGATCCTCTGACCCATAAAAACTACAGCATCACTCTGACTCACATTTCCTTCCCCCAATCATGGGAGAGGGGAGAATTGGGCCAATGACAAGAAGAAAGGGGCAGGCTTAGCTAGGCCCAGGCACACACCCACTTTCAAAACACATAAAAAGAGACTGCTGGGACAGGTAGAGACATTCAATTCCATTTGCTGCGGAGCATGCTGACCGACGACTTCACATCCAGAGATCCTACACTTAGACTTACAAGCTAAACAGAGACTACAGAACTTTGAACCAAGAAGGCCCACTGCAAGCAAAAGTATTTGTCAGCAGGCCCAAAAATCATTTGCAGACTTTTCACAGCCGGACCCAGCTGTTGATTCTGGCCTAAAACCCTGTGCCAGAAAAATCCAGAAGCAGTGCTGTACCCAGAGAAAGCAGGGCAGTATCCAGAACCAGAGGCCAGAGATCCAGAGTGACCCAGACCGCTGTTAGCAGAACCAGAGAGCTGATCCAGATCACTGTGAAGTGCCAAGACCAGAACCGGAGTAGAGTCCAAAACCTGACCAGATCTGTGGCGAGGCCTATTTCAAAAATATATTGTGAGGACCTAGCAGAACTGTGCAGAACCAATCTCTTAGTTAAAATAATCTAATCCAAACTATTTTAATCTAACCAGAACTGCCTCCTAGAAGTTGTCACTTGTTATTTGCAAAGCTGTCACCTGTCATTTTCTAGCTGCAAGCTGTAACCTGTCGCTTTGAACTTTTAAAATTTCAAATCCGAAAAACAACCTTCACAAAGTCGTTCATAACTCTGTAACCGTTTGGGCTAGGAACTTGGTTTAACTTTCCTCTGAAAGCTTAGAATCTTACCTTTCCAACAAGCCTAGAACCGACTTCCTACTTTCTCCGCAATCACGATTCACACATTTGCGAATTTTGCCGCGATTTGGCCCGATTTCTTTACTGTAAAAATCAGCAGCTTTTGCCTGAACTGCTCAAATTTCGTTTGCCTCTTAAGAATCATCCCTGAATCATTGCTAGAGTGAGCCTGAACTCATATTAACTAGATACCACTCACCCTGAACCTCCTGAAGGGAATTAAAAGCATTTTCAGCATATTTCTCACTGCATTGTCACCATATTCAAAGCATTTTGCCTGTGTTTCAAAACTCCTATTGTTGTATAAGCTGCTGAGGGGGAATTGAACTGAATTCTATTTGATTGCATTTCTAAGAACTGTCTGCTCTCCTCTTCATTTCCTTACATTGCATAAGGGGGGGGGTGGATTGCCAGAGAAAAGTGATTACATTGTTTTGTTGAAATCATATTGAGTATTTTCTGTATTGCATTTTCATTCAACATTGCATCCATCTGAAACTAGATAAAGCATTCTCTAGCACCTTATTCTTCTGTTCCCATTCCCAAGCGTGCTACCTCATCTTTTATACTACTGCTGGGTAATTAAATCAGTTTATTAGTAGAACATTACCCATTGTTGTTAACTGCTCCTGTTCTGAAGTGTGATATTAATTATGAATTTATCATAAAAGTGTGATATATATATATTGTTTAATTTTCTTTTAAAATAAACCTTTTAACTTGCAAAACAGAACTACTTCTTGGCTCAGTGGGGTCAGGGGGATTCCAAGAGAGGGGTGTGATATAGGGGTAGTCATCCAGAACTCATGAACTGGACATAAAGATATATCAATAAGGGTTTCCATTCAGTATCCCAGACTAGGCATTGACTTAGCTGTAGTGTTGAATTGAATCCTCTTACATATCTCTCCCCCTTTCCTTTGCTAAACCCTTGCCATGGCCCTCCTTTGGGTTCCCCCCTGTTCCTAACCTAGCGCTTGAGACGGCCCTGACTTATATCAACACTTCCATCCAAGTTCTAACAAACATTTTTGGAATACTAGAAACCGAAGCTACGGTGCAAGAAAATCATATGACAATGCTTACTAATAAGCTTGACTGGTTGGCATGGAATCTTCCAAATGCATTGAAAAGTGTGCACCCTTCTGTAGTTTTCACTATCCTGCAACAGGAGCTTCCAGTGTCCCCTTCTGTCGATGCTCCAGTTGTGGAAGAAATCTCCCCTTCCATTGAGGGTCCACATTCATCTCCTTCCCAACTGATACCCAATGGTAATAATACTACTGCTAATGATCAACTAATCACAAATGAACCCACTCCACATCCGAATGTAGAGCTATCGCTCTATGACGTCTTCTGTCGCCCTTCTCAAAAGTTGCGCAGGAAAAAAAGACGAAACCGTAAGCAAACATCAGAGTGGAGTGACGAATTAAACACGGTCACTGATCACATCAAACCAAAAAAATCAAAAAATATGCCAGTGGCAAAGAAAAATAAAAAATCTAAAACTAAAGCATTCGTAGCAAACTTATCAACCTTGAGCAACGATGATCAAATCTGCTCGCCTGCTAACTCTGAGATCCCTGTCAAAGTCGTTGCAGCAGTTGTACCTTCGGCATCGCCTGAGCCGGTTGTCATCACAGGTAAGACACTTGAAGCTCCTGTATTCCTTCCTGTCACTGAAACTGATTCGAAAGCTAATTGCTCTAATACTGAGAATTTGATCTCACAAGAAGAAATTATGAATTTATCTGTTTACTCTCATAGTAATGATGTAATTGCTGATGCTGTTCATCAAAGTCTGCATGAACCTAACCCAACTCAATTAACACACAGCCCTAAATTTTGTGTGAACCTAAATCTCATCGGTATATCCTTTAAAACTCTCGAACAGAAACAAAAAGTGTTAATTAGAAGAACCCCTTTTACAACTTCTCCCCCACCTATATCAACTGACCAGGTTAGGAAAAGTCTTCCATCTGTTCAAACGATTGCTATGGCCCCCATTGTGCAGGATCCCGAGGACCAGCAATCTCCCTCAACTGAGAATTTTTCCACTTCTGAGAACTTACAAGACACCAATCTATGAATAACAATGATTGACAGAATCCATTCTGACCCATTTCCAAGCAGAGTCACTTTATTAACTGTGTTTCAGTGCATTCCAGCACTACGTCACATCAACTCTGATGACATTCAGCGAGTCTCTTACCCTAAACCAGCATACCAAGACATTGTCGACATTGAAATATCTTCATTAATAATTAAGAATTACATCTGGCAACAGACATCTGCTACACGAAAAGGGCCTGTCCCTAGAAATAGTAACTCGACCAAAGGCGAGTCAATCGGACCCGTCCAAGGTTTCAAACCCCTTGACAAGTGCAGACAAAAGCGCTGATAACAACAACAAAGCAACTGTAACCAGACACCAGCATCCACGGTGCCTACACCAATTTCCAAATGGACTTGGTTATCAGTCGCCAATTCTAAAGCAGTGAATAACCATTAGCTACTGGGAACAACAGTACTGCGCAAATGCTCAATGGCTTCGTGGAACACACAAGGGTTCTCGCATTTATTGAACACAAAAAACACCCAATTAATCAAGCATGATCTAGTTTTACTACAAGAAACCTGGATGACCTCGGCCCCAGTGTGGCCGGATCACCAGGTCCTTGTCGTTCCCGCCTCCAAACCGGCTAAGGGAAGACCGGCCGCTGGTTTATTAATTGCGACTCGACTTGACTCACAATTATATATGGAAGCTTTACCATCCCCTGATCATGGCATACAACCCGTTATTATACGAACTAAAAACCAAAATCACCAATTTTTCCCAATGATAACAGTAATAATCATCTACTGGAACCCCCTGTCTCCAACCGAACCACTCTTTTTTCATAAAATTTAGGAAATCCTGGACAATGCTCTGTTAAACACCAACAATGCAATGACCATCATTGCGGGCGATTTTGACATGAATCTAGTCAAGCCCACCAATGTGGGCAATAACTCTAGATCTGACAATGGCTGTCATTGATGGATCTTAGACAATTTTCAGTTCTAAATGGCAATTCTAAATGTGAATCCCCTCCACAAGCGACCTGGTCCAGAGGGTCCTCTCATTCTGTACTTGATTACATTTTAATTTCAAGTGATGCAAATAGACTTGTCCAAGAATTCGAAGTCATACCCACCAAGGCAAGTGATCACAATCTACTTGAGGTGCACTGGCTACCCTACCTCTCTAGAACAGAAGCTTACTTTCAAGGTCCCATTGAGCTAAACATAGCTAAGAATCGAATTAAATGGAACTTAAAATCCATTGAATTTTTACAAGCCAAAGTTGAATCTGCTCCCAACTCTGATCCTAAGACCTCACAGTTGTTTTATAATGAGCACATAAAGATCATAGCTCAAAGAGATGGAAAGATCTGGAAACCAAAGCTCTTTTACAAGCACAACCCGAATATAGAAATTGCTGATCTAAAAAGAGAGCTACAAAAAGCCTTAAGGACCTTACCTAGAAACGCTAACTCTGCCCTTAAAACCTCTTTAAAGACCAAATATAAAAATCAAATTAAACACATCTTTCATACCCAAAAACAAAATAATGCGGAAACTATGTTTAAAGCCCTACTGAACAAATCTGCAACTCAGATATGGCAAACTATAAACTCTACTTCTAGAAACGCCCATAAATCCACACAACTTAATGGCATTAATGAGGAAATGTAGAGAATCTTTTATCAAAACCTACTTTTCAATGAAATCTTTTCCACAGTTCCATTCCCGGAGCCACCCGATCTAACAGAATTAAAATTTGACACCTTGGACATTGTAATAATAATAAAAAAACTAAGTTCATCTAGAGCACCGGGCACGGACATGCTGTCTAATTGTATTCTTAAGGCAAACCCAGAGTCTTGGCCCAGCTTACTGAATACAATATTTCAAAACATTATACAATCCAAGATCATACCTCCATCTTGGCAATCGGCCATTATTATCCCAATCTTTAAGCAAGGCGACAGAACAGATCCATGCAATTATAGACCTATTGCGCATTTAGATGTCCCTGGTAAGATAATAGCAAGACTTATTATATGTGACTTCACTAAATGGCTCAGTCAACAAGATCTAATGGATCCACATCAGTCCGGGTTTGTCCCAGGCATTGGAACTGCATTAAATCTCTTGATTATATCGCATATTAAGAACGATGCAACCAGAGACAAATACCCAATATTTGTTGCTCTGGTGGACTTCAAACAAGCTTTTGATTCGGTCTCCACAAACATACTATGGTACAAACTATCCAAAGCCAAATGTCCTCAGTATATCTTTTATTTAATACAACAATTTTATGCTAATACAATAATTAAAATAAAATTAACCACTGATGGTTGTCTTTCAAAATCCATCAAAACAAACAAGGGCTTGAAACAGAGCTGTGCGTTTGCCTCTATTTTATTAATTTCTATATTTCCGACTTTTACAAGGCTCTGGCTAACTTCTGTTCCTTTTCACCTCGGGTCGGTAATCAACACATTCCATACCTGCTATATGCAGATGATTTAGTCCTTTTCGATAGAACACCAATTGGTTTATCTAGAAAATTAGCAGCATTGACCAAATTCGCTAAAGACCTAAGTATAAACACCAACAAGTCCAACATTTTGGTGTTTAATCCAACCAACAAAAATACTAAATTCAGATTCAACTGGAAATCAGCTAACAAGAACCTGGTTCAAATCACCTCGTATAAGTACCTATGAGTTAACATGAATGTGCATCCATAAGAGAAACCATACAAAGAAGAGCTAACGCTAAGAATAAGAATGCTAGCCAACCAAGCTAAAGCCATCCACCGCAAATATGGAAGATTTTCCTTAATGCCAGTCCGTATGTTTTATTTACAAAAGGCCATTCCTATCATAACTTAAGGTGGACAGACAAAGCTAATGAACAAGGAGGTAAGATTGGACATTCTTGAGGGAATTTTTTGGAAAACAATATTACCAGTCCCTCAGAGTATCCCAGTAGCTCTCATTTAACACAAACTGGGTCTTATCTCCTTGCAAATTGCTGTTAAATGGTCAATGCTGGCTCTTTATAGAAAAGTGTTCCTTGCCACAGATATAACCAAAAATCTATTTCCAGTGGTAAAAAAACTTCTAACAAATACATCCGTAAATTTTTAACCAAATGGAAAACTCAGTGCTTAATTACCCTGTTGGATGCCTCTATATCCGTAGACCTAATTTTAGGGTTTCCTGACAAAGCCAAGCTGAAACTATATAGAAAAGATTGGATTGACACAAGGGAAAGATGTCTGAATTATCAAGCGTTTAAACTAGGAGCATTTCCTGAGAAGCTTCTAAATGAGGTTCCAAATCTCTTGATTATATTGGCTATTAAGAACGATGCAAACAGAGACAAGTACCCGATATTTGTTGCTCTGGTGGACTTCAAACAAGCTTTTGATTCGGTCTCCAGAAACATACTATGGGACAAACTATCCAAAGCCAAATGTCCTCAGTATATCTTTTATTTAATACAACAATTTTATGTTAATACAATAATTAAAATAAAATTAACCACTGATGGTTGTCTTTCAAAATCCATCAAAACAAACAAGGGCTTGAAACAGAGCTGTGCGTTTGCCCCTATTTTATTAATTTCTATATTTCCGACTTTTACAAGGCTCTGGCTAACATCTGATCCTTTTCACCTGGGGTCGGCAATCAACACATTCCATACCTGCTATATGCAGATGATTTAGTCCTTTTCGATAGAACACCAATTGGTTTATCTAGAAAATTAGCAGCATTGACCAAATTCGCTAAAGACAACAATCTAAGTATAAACACCAACAAGTCCAACATTTTGGTGTTTAATCCAACCAACAAAAAGACTAAATTCAGATTCAACTGGAAATTAGCTAGCAAAAATCTGGTTCAAATCACCTCGTATAAGTACCTAGGAGTTAACATTAATGTGCATCCACAAGAGAAACCATACAAAGAAGAGCTAACGCTAAGAATAAGAATGCTAGCCAACCAAGCTAAAGCCATCCACTGCAAATATGGAAGATTTTCCTTAATGCCAGTCCATATGTTTTATTTACAAAAGGCCATTCCTATCATAACTTAAGGTGGACAGACAAAGCTAATGAACAAGGAGGTAAGATTGGACATTCTTGAGGGAATTTTGTGGAAAACAATATTACCCGTCCCTCAGAGTATCCCAGTAGCTCCCATTCAACACAAACTGGGTCTTATCTCCTTGCAAATTGCTGTTAAATGGTCAATGCTGGCTCTTTATAGAAAAGTGTTCCTTGCCACAGATATAACCAAAAATCTATTTCCAGTAGTAAAAAAACTTCTAACAAATACATCCGTAAATTTTTAACCAAATGGAAAACTCAGTGCTTAATTACCCTGTTGGATGCCTCTATATCCGTAGACCTACTTTTAGAGTTTCCTGACAAAGCCAAGCTGCAACTATATAGAAAAGATTGGATTGACACAAGGGAAAGATGTCTGAACTATCAAGCGTTTAAACTAGGAGCATTTCCTGAGAAGCTTCTAAATGAAGTTCCATCCTACATTCAAGCTTTTCCAGATAGATCTTATGCTGACACATTTCTACATTTTAGACTCAACCTTCTATCAACCAATTCAAAAATTGCATCCTACACCAAAGGATCCACTGTCTCTCCTTTATGTAGATTCTGCAAATTGGTCACTCAACCCGAGACCATGGTTCATTTAATAACCGAATGCAAGACTCTATCTAAACTAAGAGAAAATCATTTTTTTAAATACTTTAAGCACATAATTATTTTAACGAAAGAACAGATGTGGATTGAAATTTTTAATGCCTCTAATACCAGTCTAATAATTGATATAGTGAATTTTATTGTCAAAATTAATCTGCAATCTGTTGATAATGAAGTCCTCACCTAAATCCACTATCTTCATTTCTGTCCATTTTTATGTTTTTATGGATTTATGGATCTACTGATTGGGCCTCATTACGACCCAGGCGGTAAGTTACCGCCTGGGTCGTACCTTTACCACCATGGCGTAAACTACGTTTACGCCATGGTGGTTGGCGGACTTACCGCCCCATTCCGAGGTTGGCGGGGCGGTAAGTCCCCAATCCCCATTTACCCTTCCCCATTCCCATTTTTGCCCCATAGGGCATAATGGGAGTGGGGAAGGCGTTAATTACGCCACCGTAAATTACGGTGGCGTAATTAACAACAAGGTCCCTTAGCGCCATGGATTTTAACACCTGCTAAAGGCAGGTGTTAAATCCTCCATGGCGCTAAGGGACCTCGGAATCAGGCGGTAAGGGTCGGCGCTGTTTACGCCGCCGTAAACCCCTTACCGCCTGGGTCCTAATGAGGCCCATTGTCTTTTATGAATTTACAATAGGGTATATTTTATTTAACATTTTATCTTAGCATGCATGCTAAATGAGATGATTTAGACAGACATTCATTGATAACGATGTGATAAAGAACAATAATGTATTTATAATTGAAAAAGTTGTTTGTCAACTAAAACAATTTCTTAATAAAAAAAAATGGGACTGGACTTAAACCCTAGAGGCAGCATCAAACAATAAGTTGACATCACATCTACCGATGAACACACAAAAGGTGAACATCCCATCAGAATATTTGACCACATTTCCTGATTGAAAACTGAGATCAAAGTTTTTAAGAGCACGTTTGAATTTACAAATACTAAAGAAATCCTAGGTATCAGGAGAAGTCAACAACCAACATTTGCTGCTTCTGTAATAACAAAGAACAAATTGAAACAATTTGTCACCTGCTGTTGTCCTGTCCCCGTACAACCACAATAAGAGACAGATACTTGGGATATCACCTGAAAGAGCTACAGATCTACAAAGAGGAGGTCTGGTGGCACCGCCTGATGAGTGGAAAAACCACAAGTCCATTGACTGCGGTAGCCTCTTTTTTTCAGGGTCTCGGCCTGGAAGGGCTACAGGTCACGACTTTAAAATAATGAAATGTTTGACCTGGTCACATTATCAATTGAAATAGTGTAAAACAGAGCTTGGGCAATGAGGAACATTCCTTTTTAGAGATCCAAATGTAAGGGATGCTCTTGCAAAAACTGTAACACAATTAAGTCGAGTAATAAAAGTAAAAAAATATATGTAAAAATAAATAGGTTAATGCAGTTTCCAATATCTGTTTTTGTGAAGAATAAACATTATTCTTATGGAAAAAGAATGTTATTAGATAATCCTCGTGGCAAGTTCACAATACAATAATGTGTTGCAAAATCAAACAGTATTTTCTCTATATTACATTTTCTTTTCAGAGTATCATAAAAGAAATAATATAACTCCAAATGCCTGATACTAAATGTTTGCAAACCTGGGTGACAGTGGCATTTACAGTGGGAGAGTAGTATTGTCACTCATCATCATTTGGTGTGGGGGAAAACACATTGCTGAGCCAGGTTAAGATTGTGGCATTAACACTCGTTCCGGCAGGCTGGATCCGGTGTTATCGGCCTGGATCCCGAGTTAAAGGCCCGAGCACAGCAAGGGCCTTTAAAGCGGGTCCCCTGGCGGATAACACCCGATCCAGCATGCCGGAGTCAGTGGTAAGGCCATTAGCACCTTGCGGTAATCTGGGGTGTTAATAAAAGGCATTTTCATTAATTGAATGGGACACCGCCCACGTCCTGTTCAATGAATGGAAATGCTTTCCCAAGATGGCCGCCATGGATATGTAAGCGGGGCTCCATACTTAACCCCTCTTCCATTTCCATGGTGTCCACGTATTGGGAGCAGAAGCGCAACGTCAGTGGCAGAGGTATATTATAAAGAAAAGGGAGGGAGGGTGTCGGAAAGATGGCGCTGCGTCCAGGGGAAGCAGCCTCCAGGTTCCATGGAATGTGGGCTGAGATTAGCGGTTTCAGTTCATGATCCAAGGAAATTGATTGGCTGCTCCCCCCACCGAGGGTGGTAATCATAGTTTAAGAGCAATTTTTGACCCTGCCCAGTTAAAACTCAATTACACTTTGCTCAGCAAAGTTGGGCTGATAATAATCTGCATACATTGAACACATAGGTTGATGGCTATTGCAAAGAGTCAGAAATAACAAGTAAAGCTGTAACAGAACACTGTCCTGCTATCCTGAGGAAGCATTTCACAACCCCAATGTGTGAGTTGCAATAAATGCCATTCACTATAAACAGACGGTTGACACCAACAGAAATATGTTGTATCTTTGTCCTTTGGGTGTTTGGTCTGGGAATTCAGACCCATGAAAACATTGCATATTTGCAATGCCCACCTTGGATTCCATCCAAGAAACCAACAGGGTGTCTGACCACTTCATGAGTATCTTCATTTTCCAGTTGGAACCTCAGCTACCATTGTCACCCCTTCGGATGTGCGTGCGTGGGTGTGTGCTTGTGTATGTCTTTGTGTGTGTGTGTGTGTGTGTGTGTGTGTGTCCTGAACCATTTGGGATGAAACATGTTGGGTAAATCAGGGGCTACTGCTCTCTTCCTATTGAGACTAGGCCATAAACTATTCCAAATGTGTGTAAAGAAATTACGGGATAGATGAAGGGTCATTTTTGTAAACAGTATAAATTGCCTGAAGCAGCCAATCAGGTTTCTCCAAATTAAAGTGTTAAATGAACGAATAAAAACTAACGAAATCAACTTTACACTTTCATTTTATGCTCCATTTTGTTAAAAATGTAAATGCTGCCTGAATATTGTTTTGCAGATGACATGTACAATGGATTCCTAGGGAATCCATCTGATTTTAGCAGGTGCTAAATAAAGGCAAATTCAATTTCTTGTTTTCCGCCTGAATATAAATCTCACACAGGCGTAAAACAAATTGCCCCCTGATTAAGAAGGGGGAAGCAAACCAGCAACGTGAATGGAAGACACATGTCCTGGATCAGCAAAGCAAGGCATACACTGTTATGCTTTGATTTTATGCCTTGCTTTACCACTGTGCCCTATGTAAAGTTACCCCATATAGTACTAAACCTGTGATAATATATTGTACAAAACTGAGGTCATATTCCAATACTTCACGCTCGTCGATTTGGCCCTTGTCTAGGCAGACGCATATCAAATAGGAATGCATGCAATTAAGTCCACTTAGAACCACCTACACTAGTCTGACTGACCAGTTATTTTTAGCATTCCTGAAACTGGGTATGAGATACAGAACAATGGAATCCCAGAAACTGTTAAATTGTTCCCTATATATTGCAGTGCATGGAAGGCTTCTAGCTTTTTATTCTAGTCACATTGCTCTATTGACTCCAAATCCATTTCCCACAAGGCACCCAAAGCTAATGGGTCTTTAGCTCTCTTTTTGTAATACAGTCAGCCCAAAAAACGCCAGATGGTTTTACCATTGCTTTGCTCCAACACACATAGGAGCATTTCTTGTGTATGTCCTTAATCGTTGAACAATAAGAAGGGTGCTCACCAGCATACAATAATTGGTTACAAACTGAGAGTGTAAACGTGGCAGCGTATGGCTTCAAAGTCCAGAAAGTTGAGGTGTTGGTTCTTCCCTACGCATTGTAGTTATTGTACGCAGGTGGACTTAACAACTACACTTGGGTCTAGGCGAGAGCAATAAGTGGTCCTGTGGGAGGCTAACATGGCTGTGATCTTAAGCAAGTACATTTTGGGCATGGCACATCATTCTTGGATTCTGGGTAATTGTGCTTGTGCTTCGCTTGACAAGCGAAGTACCTTTGCAATATTTGGCTTTCCTCTGGTCATTATTTAGGGCACTTAAGAGAATCTTAATTAAAATAATTGCCGAACCTTTTAATACGGGCCTCTTCACTCCCCATATGTTTAAAAGCTAACTTAAAGAAGCTAGAGTAAATTTGCCCCCTGACTTTGCAAAGGGCATTTTCCTTTTCCTGTGTCACTCAAGAAATTATGGTGGTTTATCTGTATATATTTATCCGTACATAGGACCAACATGAATATTTAACGTGGATGTTGATTATTTTTTCACGTCCCAGCAACCTTCCAGTCAGGAGTTAAACAGAAAACATGGGCACCTTCTCCTCTTCTACTTCCTTCTCCACCTTTGTTGTCCCTCTCCTTCTTCCCCTCACTCTCGCCTTCCTCTGTGGGCTCTCCCCCTTCTCCTTCATCTGAAGCCAGAAACCTCAGATTCATCTTCAACTCCTCTCTTTCCTTGCTCCCTCACACTCAGGACATTGCCAAGAAGTCCCACTTTCAACTCTTTCTTCTCAAAGGAATTCTCCCTTTTCTCACCTTCCCCCAGATGCTGTTACCGGAGCCATGGTTCTCTCTAGACTTGCAATAGCCTCCTCCTGAATCTACCTTCTTCCACTCGACCCCTCCAGCTAATCCAGAATAGGGTAGCAAGATCTATCCTTGGCCTTAAACACGGGGACAGCATCTCTCCTGCCCTAAGAATTCTTCTCTGGCTCCCGGTTGCTGCACTGATTAAATTCAAATCCCTCTGCATCATTTACAAGGTTGTCTGGGGGCAGGGATCATGCTATCTGCAACTCTCTTACTAAATACTCTCCTTTTAGACCTCTACGTTCCTCTGAACCAACTCTTTGTGTGTAAAGTGTTTAGCCAAACAGAGGGCAGGAAGCCGATCTCTTTCCTCATCAGGCTGCCTCCTATGGAACAGCCCCCCCCTTACTCTGTGTCTTGAACAGGACTTTCTCAAATTCCATACGCTCCTCAAGACTTTCCTCTTTACCTGCTCCTTCCCTTCCTCTCTCTTCTGCTAATCTCACAGTTGCTGTGATTGATGTCCACTAGGGCCCTTATGCATCCTCGGGTTCATTGACCTTCAACACCCAATCAGCCCAGCTTCTGTCTATCTTTCAGCACTTGCCTTGGCACCCTCTGGCCTCCGTCCTGGAGGCTCGTGCTTTTTCCACCCAAGGCGGCTCCAGGTCGTTTAGCACTTACCATACCATACATTTCATCTGTTGCACACCCGCGAGCATGGACACCCCATCACCTACACCCTACCCCCTATTCCTTGCTACACTTGCACGTTCTGAGTACTCACGAGGGATAGTAGGTTTGTCCTTTTTTCCCTCCACTGTATTTAATGTTTCAATCCCATGTTCCCTCCCTGTTGCCCCGTGGGCACTTTGAAACAGAATTGACTTACGGTATAAGCGTGTAACAAGTGAACAATAAATAAATAAAATATATACTGGTACATTATTTTTTTCAAGCACACCTGTACACTTACACATACATCATATTCCACCATTGAAAGAAGACATGTGAAGAAGTGTGCTTCCACAGTAGCTGATCCTGCTTTAAAGCAACAGCAAGAATGATATTTGGTGATTTTCTCCTCTCTTATGACATAGATACCACCCTTTAGGAAAGAAGATCTAAGGAACACCACAGGAGCCGTGCAAGGAATTGAAATGACGAAATGTAATTTTCAATCATTTGGTATTATTCTATCCTGGTACTTAACAGAGATTATTTTAAAAAAAAGGTCATTGCCTTTATAGGCTATTGGAATAGAGCAATATATTTAATTTCCCAAAGGAACAAATACTTACATTTGCACAACCCCTGCAGTTTTCTGATATTAATATGTTACTTACACATTAACACGGAGATAGAAAAATATTTCCAATAAAGTGTGTTCTAATTCTATTATCAGACAACTTCTATTAACTGGTGCACGAATAAGTAGTTCAATTATTGAAAATAACAATTACGACCACTATGAAATCATGGCTTTACAGCGTGCACTTATTAAGAGTTAGGCTGGAACTTTAATGTCAGATGCCTTATTTCTCCTTCCACGTGCCCCATGCTGAAGATGCCTTTGTGCAAAGAAGCTGCAGATGGGACTACAAAGCTCATGCCTGACCTTTGATGTGCAGGTCTAATGGTTAAAATAGCTTAACAGTCTTAATAAACAATGACATGTAGATAGCCTTTATAAGAAAGAAGAACATAGGAACGCTGTCATGTATGTTTTATCCACTCATATCGAAGTTTGAAAAACGTAATCAACTTTGAAAAATAAGAGATCATTAAGAAAAATATTACACTCCTAACACGTCAAGGAGAATAATAATAAATTGGTCTATAGAGAAATGTTAATGTCAACACTGACCATAAGCAAATATGGCGGACATGAAGATTATGATTAGTGCTGTAATCTGCAGCTGGAGAGAAAATAATTAGGCAAAATGGCCTGAGGAGGGGGGCGATTATTGGTTGGGTAATGCCTCCCGGGCCATAGTTAGAAGCCAGAGCAAAGCTACAAGTAAATTAATGGCATTTGTGATGTCATCTTTGATGCCTTGAGTGATAGTCTTAGGAATGCACGGCAGTAGCGCGAGTTATGAATGCTTAGCTTACCATAACTGCTGAATTTCTGAGGTTTTTCGGTTTTGGATTTTCAGACCATAACGTCCCTTTAACATCGTTTTTTCAATGAATTTCGTAGGTTTTATTAGTGTAACCAAACCATAACGTTCATTTAATAACGTTTTCTCAGTGAATTTCATGGGTTTTTACAAGTGCATGCTATTTTCCTACAACTTACGAATATACTTAGCGCCGTATAGCAAACATGTAGTCCAATTTACAAAGTTTCAACTTAAAACTATGCTATATCACACCATCTAGCATCATTTTTAACACTTCTTTACACTCTTTGCAACTTTTTCCACTTTTTTTGCATCC
Source organism: Ambystoma mexicanum (assembly GCF_040938575.1). Lineage (NCBI taxonomy): Eukaryota > Metazoa > Chordata > Amphibia > Caudata > Ambystomatidae > Ambystoma > Ambystoma mexicanum. The sequence continues at coordinate 969,787,908 of NC_090929.1, read as the reverse complement.
GTCGACATCTGTGAATGTCTGGTGTCATAGAGGACCTAAAGACAGTGAAGAGGAACAAGAAGATGAGATAGAGGAAGTGCCTACCTCTAGCACATAGAGAGAATCATGGGTGGGGCAGTTCTTTACCACTTTTGGGAATGTACCAAAGTCTAAAGCTACCAAAGTGAAATGCAGTGAATGCAACTTTGTAGTCAGTCGTGGATTACCTGGACAGTACTCCTACGGGACCACCTCCATGTGCCACCACACCAAAATCAACCACTGCAATGCTCTCGGGAAGGTTGTTCCTTTCTTTGCAAGTAGTACGCTGTCTTCCTCCACCTCATCTTCCTCAACCAATACTGTAACCGCAAAGCCTAGTTCTGCGGGACACAAAATCCCACCAGCTGCCTCGCAAGCAATAAAAAGCTACATTGCAAGCAATAAACACACTACTCTGCAGGGGGAAGCAATTTTGAAATGATTTTGAAGCTGTAATCAAGGAGCATGAGAAACACTGCCCCTTCCTTAAGGTAACATACGTGCAACATATTCCCCCCTCCTCCTGCCCCTCCATATGAGTGCTTGGTGCCTCTTCCCTCATTTCCCTCCCCACCTTACGTTGTAAACTCTCCTGCAAAATAGAAAATACATCAAAAGACAACTAAAGAAAGGTTCCTTTAGGAACCACCTTTCATAGTAAAAAATAAGAGATAAAAAATATCTTATAGACTCCATCTACTTTACATTTCCCAGTAAAGTACATAGACTCATTAAGCTTTTCCAACATTTCCATTAGCATTTTGTGTTATGCTAATGCAAATAATGTGGCGTTCATCCCCCGTTCCAGGGACTGGAACTTCGAGATAACGGCTCGGAAGCCCAAGTTATCGGCCCAAGCTAAGCGAGGAAGGATAACGAGGGCTCTTGAACATTATCCCCCATTCCTGTGCCTGCAATTGGGGATGAAAACCATTAGCTCCCCTGGTTCCCAAGGCAGGAACCCGGGGTGCTAACAAAAAAAAGAATTTGTAGGAAGAAAAATATTATTCCAAGATGGCCCTCATGGAAATGGAAGGCGGGGCTCCGTATAGAGCCCATCTTCCCTTTCCATATCAGCTTGCAGAAAGCAAAGAGAGAACCCTATGACTATTTTACCACTAGCACATGGTTTTTCCCTTTCAAACCTATCCCAATATTGAATAACTTTGCCATACAGTCAGTCCCAGGTGGACATGCCCATTTTAACCCAATTTATCATCCCTCATGGTCGGGGCACGGACTAATTTCCCTGTGACAAGCCTCCGATTGCCACGGGAAGCCAACATGGGGTCCACGGATATCGGGTGCACCCACCGATTGGATGGTGAAAAGTGTGATGTGTCTCAAAAAAAACACCCGCCATGTTTGATCCGTGGAAAGCCTCCAGTGTCTGCGGACAGAGTGGTGGGGAAAAGGTGTGGAAAACACATTTTGGGTTATTTGGTGGTGGAAAGAGGGGCTGAGAAGGGTTGGCAGTCAAAAAAAGATGATATAGGGCTATTTTTGTAGGTTGAAAAAGGTCGAGCAGGTGTCGTAGCTGTCTGCGGAGCCCGCAACAGTTCGCTGACAGCGCAGTGAGCGGGGCGGCTTGGAAAAGACATGTGGGGTTATTTGATGACTGAAAGAGGGTGATGAAATGGTAGGGAAGTTTAATGAAGGTAATGTGTAGCTTTTTTATAGGTAAAAAAGGGTTTGGAAATGCTGCCAAGTCTGTGGTCAATTTTGCTGTCCACGGACATCATTTTGATTGAAGGGAGGTCAGGGAGAGTTGTATTAGTTGACGTTGTATGGTATGTACATGTTATATAGTTAATTTTATTGTGGTGGTGGAGGCCAGTGGGCAGAGTCTTGGGGATACACAGCCACCACAGTAGTAATATGTATATAGTAATTATAGGTAATGTAGTGAGAGTAGAAAGTGTTTGTAATATGGCTGAATGATGTAATTGAACTGTATATGGTAGTTATGGTTGTAGTGCTATTATGCATAGTGCTCATAGAAAAAGTATTTGGTATACCGCAGAGCGGTGCCCTTGCCGAATCTGTTCCGTTAGGTTATTCAGGTCCGGGAATTTAGTGTCAGATCTTTTCATAGTGGGAAAAGATGTAGGGCTGAATCCAAAAGTGCACTGAAAAGGAGAGGTTTGAATGGCCGATTGATACGAGTTATTGTACGCAAACTCAGCCAGTGGCAAGAGATCCTTCCAATCATCCTGTGCAGCAGAGATGTAGCTCTGGAGATATCCTTCTAACGTTTGTTTTAGCCTTTCAGTTTGACTGTTAGATTGGGGGTGGTAACCGGAACTAAGAGCCTGGGATACACCAAGAAATCAACAAACCGGTTTCCAATATTGAGAGGTGTATTGTGGACCTCTGTCTGAAATGATTGTTTCAGGTAATCCATGAAGGGTAAAGATATGTTTGATAAAAATACATGCCATTTGAGAGGCTGATGGTATCCCAACCAAAGGAACAAAATGGGCCAATTTTGTTAACGTATCAATTGTAACCATAATAGTAGAATAGTCTTGTGATTGGGGCAGATCTACAATGAAATCCATGGATATTATTTGCCATGGACGGGATGGCAAGGGCATTCTTACCAGTTCCCCCAAAGGCGCTTGTCTAGGTATCTTATTTTGTAAGCAGGTGGGACATGATGTCATGTATTTCTTGGTGTCTCTTCAAAAAGTAGGCCCCCAAAGAAACGTGAAATTAGATCCAGCATGGAGGTGAAACCTCGATGTCCCGCCATCTTGGATTTATGGCCCTTATCCAAAACTTCCTTCTGGAGGGAACGAGTCAGAATGTAAGCTTTATGTCCCATGAAATATCATCCGTCCTCTTTCACCAGAACCAATTTGTTGGATCATGAAAGTGATCTCTTTGCTCTAGAATGAGATTGAGATCTAAGGCGAGACAGGAAGTCTGGGGCTGATACCAATCCCATGGCTATTAGTGGAAATATGTGTTCAGACCTAAAAGGATTATTGATTGGAAGATCCTTGCGAGACAGAGCATCTGCTCTTAAATTATCCCTTCCGGGAATAAATGAAAACGTGATCTTGAAGGGAGAGAAAAAGTGAGCCCATCGTGCCTGACGGCTGTTGCAAGTCTGGGCATATTGAAGTATCCGAAGATTATCATGGTCTGTCCGTACTTCAACCGGGAATTTGGCTCCTAAAAGTAAATGCCGCCACTCCTCAAAGGCACGCTTGATGACGAGAAGCTCCTTCTCCAAAACCGTATAATTGATCTCAGAGGGCAAAAGAGTCTTACTGGTCGTTCCTAATCGAGGTCATCCTGTTGCAATAGACCAGCTCCTAGGGTGTGTTGGGAGGCATCAATCTCCACGATTAATCTTCGGTTCTGGTTTGGAGTTAGAAGAATCGGTTCCTAAGTGAATAGTGATTTAAGCTTGCAAAAGGCTTGATCAGTAGTTGAAGACCAGACAAACATGACCCCTTTCTTTAGAACATTGGTAAGTGGTTGAGTAAGTCTTGAGAATTCGGGTATGAATCTCCGATAGAAATTTGCAAACCCTATGAAGCGTTGAATTTCCTTTCCCGACGTAGGGGTAGGTCAGTATCGGACAGCTGAGACCTTCTCATGATCCATTGCTATCCCCTTAGCAGATAGAACGTATCCCAAGTACGTTACTTTAGATTGATGAAAGGTACACTTCTCGGGGTTGCCGAATAAATGATTTTGTTGCAGGCGTCGAAGCACCTCTTGTACATGTTATATATGTTCTTGCATGGAGGAGGAGAATACCAAAATGTCATCTAAGTAAACGACCATACTGTGTAAGAGAAGGTCTGAAAAAAGATGGTCCATAAAACGTTGGAATATCGCTGGGGCGTTAGATAGCCCAAAAGGCATGACCCTCTACTGATAATGCCCAAACGGCGTTCTAAATGCCGTATTGCATTCGTCACCAGGCCTTATCCGTATCAGATGGTATGCTCCCTTTAAGTCCAACTTAGTGTATATAGTGGCCCCTTTCACTGCTTCCAGAATATCAGGGATAAGCGGCATTGGATATTTGTCAGGAATGGTAATTTTGTTCAAGCCGCGGAAGTCGATACAGGGACATAGTTCCTTAGAATTCTTTTTGGCTACGAAGAACAATGAGGAGGCAGCTGGGGATGTAGATTCTGTTATCAAACCGTTCATCAAATTAGTGCGAAGATATTCACGAAGAACTTCTTTTTCATTGTTGGATAGGATATACATTCGTCCAAAGGGCAGAGGTTGGTCAGGTATCAATTCGATCGCACAGGTGTCTCTCCTGTGGGGAGGCAACTGGTTGTATTCAGTTGTCGAAAACACATCCTGGTATCTCTCGTAGGCTTCTGGAAGACCAGCGATCTTATTGAGAGAGTGTACCCCCTTAGTATTAATTAGAACAAGAGATGATTCTATGGATACCCTCTGGTGGCTTCCTATGCAGTGTGCCAGACAGAACTCTGAACCAAGAAAGAATGAACCAGCTGTCCAGTTGATAAACGGGTTATGTTTCTTAAGCCAAGGTAACCCTAAAATTACTGGATGATGAGCTGCTTGGATAATATCTAAAGTCAGGATCTCCAGATGGGCAGAAATGGACATTAGGATTGCGTCGGTTTGATCCTTGATGGGCCCCGAAATCAAAGGGCTACCATCCACGCTTTCAACAGGAATAGGTTCTTTTTTGGAGGAACGTGGAATCTTTTGAGAAGCGGCCCATTGATCGTCCACGAAATTCCCAGCTGCCCCACTATCAATAAGAGCTGGAACATCCTGTAGAATAAGGTTTCCTATGGTGAAGGATACCTTTAGTACCAACATGTTGGTGGTTGAGTGGTTGGTGCAATAGAAAGAATGCGACGTTTGTGAGGAACCTTGTTCAGATTTCGGTTCCCGGACCGTGGTTCCTCTTATGACCGGGCGTTGGCGTTTCCCGACTGCCAGACAGGTGCGATTGGGCATTCCTGGACAGAGTGAGTGTTGGCGCCACAATACATGCACAGTCCCAGATTTCATCTGCAACTTCTTTCTTCAGGACTCAGAGGCCCTCGAGATGCAGACCCCAGTTGCATGGGTTCATTGGTCAGCTGGGATTTAGAGGTTGAAGGAACAAAAGATGTTCTTGTGGTCCTTCCCTTCCTCCTTTCAGCCATCCTTTCCTTCATCCTGTAGTCAATCTGCATGACTAAGGCTATAAACTCTGTGAGAGTGGTAGGGCGTGGAACTCGAGAAACCTCATCTTTGAGATCTTCTGATAATCCCCTCCTGAATATCGTGACTTGCGCATCATCAGCCCATGTGGTCTCACTGGCCATTTGTTTAAATTTTGTGATGTATGTCAGTATGTCTAGATTACCCTGCTTGAGGTCCAAGAGATGTTCTTGTGAAGCTACTTTAATCTCCTGTCTCCCAAACATAGTATGAATACTATTGCAGAAGGCTGTGTTGGAATCTAATATCGGGTTGTTGTTAGTAATCAGAGGAGTATCCCAGGCTAATGCGGGTCCTATCATTTGGGAAACCATGTAGCCTACCCGATCCGTATGAAAGAAGTTGGCTTTGAATGTGAATTGCACAGCACATGCATCAAGAAATTCTTTCACCTTATGTGGATTCCCATCAAATTGCCCACCCGGAAGAGGCCCGGGCGGAACCTCGAAACAATGAGGAATACGAGACACAGCAGCTTGTTGTGCGATCTGTTGAGAAGCATGTTGCTGCTGCTGTCTCAAGGAGGTGTTCTCCTGTTTTAATTGCTGAACTTCATTTGTTAGGGACTGAACTGCAGCAATTAACTGTTGGATCTGTTGCTGCTGTGGATCCATCCTTGCCTAAAGATGTAAATGAATTCCTTACCAGGGACAACTGATAGCTGAAACTCCTTTCTCTTATTTCTGGGCGTTGCTAACTGTTATGATTAAGTACAATACTTCAATGTTTTGCAATCAATGATGTCCCAAGTAAGGAAAACATAGAAACAAAGGTCTCTCACCTGAGGGTTGGAACAAGGATGGCGGGTGATACTGCAAAATCGAATACTCAGATCGAAGCTGACGTCTAGTATCTTCTTTCAGATGAAAAATAGAATACCCCTGGGAAGCCCCAAGTGACCCGGCACAGAAGCCAGATCACCGGAAGATTCCCAGGGAAACCCTCTTGGGGAATAAAACCCTGAGGAGCTGCTAGTGAACGTAGACTCCTTGAGACGTCCCAGAGATGTAGGTTACACTATTCCGGGGGTTCGGTGATGTATCGGTGTGTCTTTAAAGGATCTGACCCAGGGCAGAAGTGTTGGGTTAGCTAATGAGAGATAGTGAGACAAAATGATTAGTTTAGAGTCTGCCTTGTAGGAGAAAAGACAACTCTAGAGAAGAATTCTCACCGCAGGATCTGATGGTAATGAAATCTTGAAATGAATGCAACGGAAGACCAGGTAAAACAGGAAAGCTGGGTATACTGGATAAAGTAAAGTCAGAAGATAATATTAAACAGAAAGTGTGTTGTGTTAATGTGGGCAACCTAAATTCGAGAGGAAAGATGGGAGCAATATCTACCAAGATTAGACAGAGACCCGCTCTTCCTCGAGGGATGACAGGTGATCAGAGTGTATGGACACAAAGGGCGTTGGATCTATTGTACAAGATAAAGAGCAGACAATGAACCCGCAGGAAAAGGAAAAATACCTTCTATCAATAAATCAGGCGGAGAGAATGCCTACCGAAAGAGACCCTATGAAACAGCACCGGCTGAAGGTGGATGCAGGAAGCACAATCCTCCAATGCTATCTGCTTCTGCAGCTTCGGTCGGAAACCGGAATTAGATAGCACGGAGGCACCTAAATCAACAAAACACAAAAACAACACTCTTCTATAAGGTCCCAATGAGTAAATAACAAACCACAGAAAACAAGTCAAAGGCAAGCCTGGGTAGAAAGAAAGAAGGTTCCTTATGTTCCTTAACACGGGCTCACGTAGCGTTCGCCAGCTCCTTGGAGAGTAGCAACGCGTCTACGTCTGGAATCTGCAAGCTAATAAGCTGCCGGCGAATCAATCCAGAAACGTTGCAATGCATTCTGGGGCGCAACGACTAGACTGCTGCAGCGGTCTGCGAGAACCGCCATGTTGGAATCAGGCATCACTTCACGAATAACACGGATAGCCGTTACATTACCTACTGTTGTGAAGGTTTTCTTTCCAAGAGATACCTGGCCATTTGTGAAGCATGTAGGCTTATTTTTTTTTGGTACCATCTACATTGCACCTTAGAAGAATTAGTATGACAATTAGTAATTAGAATTAGTAATCTGGCCACTGCCCATGGCTACAGTCTATACTTCAGTCAACGAAAGGTGTATCACAATTTTTTTAACCTACATTATGACACTTGTCAAAAATAAAACATAGACACATTTGTAAAATCATGCTTTAAGGTCCTTGCCAATTCTCCTTAGATGAGTTTGATGGAAATCCACCCATGTTTTATTTTCTCAAAAGTATCAAAATGTATGTACAAACAATAGTTATATAACTTAGCCACCACTTGACAAAATCCATTCTGATTTTACACAAACATTCAAGGTTGGGTCGATAATCTTTCTGAAAAGTTTAGTCCACAGTTGTCAAATAGCAACAACGTTATAAGTCATCTAAAATGTTGAGACCTTTCCTCTAAATGTGCCCCATCTTGACAAAATCCCATCAAACTTCACACATACATGCACATCCAGATCTGAAATCGTTTTGCAAACTTATGTGCAGATTCGTCAAATAGCACCAACATTTCTAAGCCTTTACAATATTTTGTGACCCCCCTCTAGTTTTGTTTTCTCTTGACAATACCATTCAGAATCAGGTCTAGCATTAAATTCCAAAACTTCAAGCAGTTTCATTGACTGGCGCCAAATTTATAAGCCATCCAAAAACTGCTTTTCACCAACCCAGTAATGCAGATATAGGCAAAGATGTCCCCGAACATCCGAAGGGTTTGCGGACATCACAAGACTGCACCCGACCATCCAGACTGTTTGTGGACTTTGGTGGTAAAAAACAGCTGTGTTTTGGCTTCTTAGTGCCATGTCCCATCCTATCCTCATCACCCCCCACATTCCCAGAGATTGTTTGATGAGTTTGACAAGTGAAATATTGTGTTTTTGATACGTTTTTACTGCACTGTTCGCGTACACCTGCAGATGTTGGCGAATTTAACATGGCTGGCGTTTCCAAAAATCTGATGCATTTCACGCTTTTCACAATCTAAACAAAGGGTGCACCCGATGTGCGTGGACCTCACGCCCCCTTCTGAACCATTCAGAAGTCCGTCCGCAGACTGAACAGGGAAATGAGTCCGTGGTTCGAATCCAGATATCACTAAATAGTTTTTACCTACTTTTGGCCTGCTTTAAAAAAAAAACAACTGGATGGATTTACACCAAATTTACAAAAGCACGCTTTTGGGAACAAGCCACTGCTCCTACTGCAAATTTGGTGACAATCCGTCCAGCGGTTTGGGATGTAGACGTGAGCAAAATGTTTTCCATTATGTCTCTGTTATGGGGGGAGGTCCCAAAATGTGTGGTTTTTCCCATAGACGCAATGGACCAAAAATGTGCAAAGTCAATATTTCTCCTTCCAGCTGTGTAAGATATCCATTTTTCCAAGGTAATTAGTTGTGTTGTTGTTTGTTGACACATAGAAAGTGTTATGCCTTGCACCTCTATTTTGTCTGTGGAACTGATATGCAATTTGGGTTGCATTTCTTTTTTCATATTTGTCTCGTTGAATTGACTACAGCTTGCTAGGATTGACATTCAGTACCTACATTTTAGATTGTGTTGAGTAAATTGTTCCATGATATCAGGAGCAGATCTGTTTCATCCATATAGCTCATGGATGAGTCTACCATTTAAGATGGATTGTGCATCTTTATTAAGCAGACCAGTTCTAATGCTTTTTAAAATGTTAGCATAGGTGAGGTCTGCAGACACATGTTTTCAGTTAGTTCTCTGTAGTGAAAATGTTGCCATAAATGTACAATTCCAATGCTGCGAGGGTATTGCAGCATTGTTTGTGTCCTAATGTTTTGAAAATATGTTGACCTTTCTATGTTATTAAGGAGGTTAGGAGGTCTCCAAAAACAATAACATGTTTTCCTCCAAACAGTTCTTGGTAGTTGGCGTTTAGGGTTTCTTTCATTCTGAGATGAATTAAAGCCAACATGAGGTTGGAAAACATGCTTACTTCATCTATCAAGAGCACTTTGATTTGTTTTAGAATTCTGCGTACTTCAGTAGCAGCTTCTGCTGATAATTTGTAGTATTCTAATTTGTTTTGGTGTTCTACAGGATGGAGCAGTAGCCGGTGTAAAGTTACACATCCTATGTTGTAGGCAGATACACCTGTTGGGGCTGTTACTATAGCCAAAATGTTGTTGTTTGCTTAGCTTCACCACTTACATACAGTAACAGAGGTGTATACTTTTCACAGCTATAGGTTTTAATTTCATGTTTAAAACCATGTTGAATTTCTTGAGTGACTTCCAGATAAATGGTGAGCTGTTCATCATTTAGCTGTGATTTCAGCACTGGGAAGTCTTCCTCAGATTGGTTATAATGATACATGGTATTTTCTACCTCAGTCATAGCTATTTCTGCTTCATTTAGAATGACTGGTTCTGCAAGTGGTTCTTGGCTTAATGGAAGGGATCGGTTGACTGCCCTCCGGAGTGACTTTGGTTGAGCATCAGTTTCTTCCTCTTGTTGGCGGTCATTGTCCAACATGTGTTTGTATTGTCTGAAATTGTCATTTATTATACTCTTTCATTTGCTTTGAATGCAGCTTCAGTCACCTAATAATTAATTTCCCTTTCTCCAAGGTTTAAAAAGTTGGAGTAGGGCCATGTAATACAGTTCTCTATGTTGTGGAGATTTAAATGATAACTTTATATGATTAAGTAGACTGGGTTTGGTGAGCTTCACTAGGCTTCCTTAAAAAGTTGAGACTGAATATATGCCCGTTGTGTCATTTGGAGTGACATTGTTTTTGTAGGTGTAGTGTGGGGCAATGTCCTAGAGACATGTATTTTTCAAAGCAGTAGTTCTGTTTGGGCAGTATGTGTCAATTAAATTGTTTTTATTAAATGTCCTGACTGTTCGGATTATTTGTGGCTAGGTTTTCTATCTCTTGGTAGGAATTTAGTACTCTTTTTCGGGAAGTAGATGTCATCCCAGTTGTCTTTTAGATCTGTTTTCTCCGCTTTGGGGAGATAGGCTGTGACATATCTTGCAACTGCAGTGGAATTGTCTCTGTGTCTGTGTTTGCATTCCACAAAAGAGCAATGATTGCATTGTAATTATTGATGTACTTGGATGCTTTGTCCCTTTTAATGTATTTTTTAGGGGATCCACCTTTTACACTGTGTCTAACAGAATACAGCACGCTATTTACTTTTCCTTTTTTGCAAACTAGTCATGGGAGTCAAAGCAACATTTGGTATAGTATGTGCCTTTGTTTTTATATATGGGTTGGCAGTATTTGCCACACTTATGTTTTAGAAGCGTAAGACTTGTGTATGTAGGGAACTATCAGTGGTTGTTTAAGGGATGTCACAGGTAATGTATTTTTCAATAAACTGTAAAGCCTTGGCATCATTATCATGGCCGTCTTTTATCCACAAAAACATGTGGATGTGTGGTGCTCCTCTGGATTGATATTCTTTTCTCCAAAAGAAGTGTTGCACTTCTCTGAGCAGAGGGGTAGTTTTATTGCAGATAAAGTGCTGCACGACAATGAAGCAACTGTGAAAGTATGTTGATACATTGACAGCGTCAAGAGAACAGAGTTTGGCAATTGTTTTTATATATATTCTGTCTTTATTTTGGTTTGCAGTGCGTAAGAAGTCGTGAACGTCATCCCATGCATACTCTGCACAACTAACAGTAACAAACTATGTGGGTGGGCCTAGGTTCATTAGCATACAACGTACATCAGTTTGATGTCAGAACCAGTATTCTTTTGTATCACATATTTTTGCCAAGAGATGTGTGATACTTGTAGCGGATATGTTTTAAATGTTACAGCAGGTTTTTAATGTGTGTGCACCTCCATAACATCGAGTTGCTAGTTCACTTTCGAAGAGGAGGTGGAAAATGTATTTGACATCTGAATCTGGGGTCTTCAGAATACATTCTTAAAGAGCAATATTCTGATGCACTAATTTGCGCAGACCTTTCATCAAATCTTCCCCCTTTTCCAGTAGGAAAGAGTAGAAGAAAAGAATCTGCTTCTACACTTTTTCCCTATATGCTCATTGGGGATACTTTGGTATTATGCATTTGACATGTTTCAAATGCATTGTCAATTGTGTCTTTTGAGTGTCGTGGGTGAATTGTATAGTAGTCTAAAATGTTGGCTGCAGTAACAGGATGTGCAAGTTGAAATTGGCCAGTTGCTGGTGAGTCTTGAATAGCTTGGGTGGTTTCTCTTAAGTCTTCCTCTATGCTTATATCTTTGTAGTAATCATAGTTTTCTTTTAGATATTGTAGGGCTTGTCTAACTTTGTTTAAATCGACTAGTTATTGCCAAATTTTCCTTTGGTTGGCACACCATTAACTAGTATAATCAAAGATTGACCTATTAGTTGTTGTACTCCTAACGTTTGTAAATATTATTTTAGATCTAATGGCAAATATACTACTTTGCCACGGATGCCCTTTAATACCTCGGATGGAGGTAAATGGGCTCATTTCGGTTGAAGGCGTATTGTAGAATAAAATGGGTACACTGGTTGTATTATAATACAATTGTACAAGTTAAGCTGTTGGAAAGCTTTCAGAAGTGGGAATATTTCTAAGCTATTAGTGATATCACATGATTGCATTTGGTTAATGTCCAGCTTTGTGTTGCAGTATGTAGAAACTGTTGAGTGTTCAGTTATTTTGTATTTAGTTTCTGCTGTTAGATATAAAACTAATTGGAACCATTGGGATTGTTCATTGTTTTCTATTTTGTAGGCTAGATCTACTATGTTTGTGCTCTTTTTATAAAACGGTCTGCGACAACAGACACATATTTGGTTTGGTATTTCAGCAGATGTGATTTGAAACTCAGCTACTTCTTTTTTGTATGTCTTTAATAGGACGTTGGTGTTTGTCAAGTTTTCTGTAATGTTTTCTGAAGGTTCAGAATTTTCTAATTCAACTTCAGTTACAACGTATCTTTGTTGGATGTGCTCTATTTCTTGAAGCAGTTCTTTGGTTGATCCATATAGGAGAATGTTATTTAAATTTTGCAGTTATAAAGCAGGACTTTTTGCATAGTATAGTCGATGCACAATATTCTGTATAGTAGAATGGGTGTCGCTAACATTTTGATGCGGTGAAAAGTGCTTTTGCAAGCAGTTCCTAAAATGCAGGCTAATGAATGCCCTTGAAAGCTAGTGTGGCTGCGCACTGGACTGGAGTCTATGATTTGTAAAGTTTACATTTTACTTTTGTCTTTTGGTTTCACATCGTAATTGAAGAATTGTCGTAAATATTTAAAGGATTTTTGACGTGGATCAAACATTGAGCTGCATGTCCATTTGTAAACTGGACAGTGTATTTGGGTGAAAGGAGCATTTGGTTCAAAGCTTCTTGAGAACTTTTTTTCTATAAGGGTTTCTTCTGCCATAATGGTTTGTTCCACCATTTCATACAATCGACCATTATTGTTTATGGCAATTGTTTTTTGTTGTTCTTGTCTAGAAGCTTCTTCATTGAAATATGGTTCTGTGCGCTTGTGCGAATCCATTCACCATTACAGAAGTTTGAAAAGGTTTTTATATTGACATTGTACCTGTTTAGAAGTAGTTTTTATAATGTATTGATTCATTTAGTTAGTGGTTTCATTCTGTTTAAAATCAATACAAACAATGTTCTCTTTAGTAGAAAAGCGCTGTCAATTAGAGATTGCAGGATTAGTATCCTCCAGTAGTTTTTAAGGGTAGATTGTGACTTTTCAGCTGTTTTTATAAGATGGTGAAGAACTCTACAGTGGAATATTTTCTGTAACATACATTTGTTTGATTGCTTTCCTGTGACTACATTAACAGTGGTAGATAGAGGGTTAGGTTTGTTGGTAGGTCTGCTTTTTTTGTACATATTTTTTTACTTTTTACTTTTCATTTTTGCAAGAGGGGCCTTACCTTTTTTAGTCGTGGCTGGGTTAATTTTGTTGAGTGAGGTTACTAAATCTTTTGATTTTATGTTTTCTGTACATTGTTTTAGAGGTGGATGACTACATGGTGTAGTTGTATTCTTATCTGATCTATTTTTTCTTTCCTACAGAGTTGTTTTTTATTAGGTATTTTGTTGAGTCTGTTGGGAAAGGATAAGGTTTGCATTGTAAAGTTGTGCATTTTATATGCGTGTCTTGTGCATGTATTTGTGGGTGTGATTGTAGAGATTAAAAAAGTGCTGTTTGATAGTGAGATGTTATATAAGGTGTGGTTGGGAAGGTTGTGAGAATAAGAGTCTGCAGAGGTGTGATGGTGTTGGGTTAGTGGGTAAGGAAGTTGTGGTGTGATGGTGCAATCTGTAGGGTGATTGTGCTGTTTTGAGCAGTAGAGTTTGTGTTGCAATGGTGGTGTGCAGATGAGAATAGTAAGAGTGTGAATGTTGAAATATAATGGGCTAAAGTGAAAAAAATGTTGGTTTGAAAAAAGTAGTGTGGGGTAATATATAGTGGAACTGTGCTGCTGTAATTAAATACATATACATGGTATATTAATGTACTTATCTTGTTGGATATGAAGGGTATTAGTTTTTTCAGTTGTATCTTCGGTAATGTGCTTCTTTCCTGTAATTGTAAAAGAAAGTTAGTGGGGATATGTGGTAATGGTGAAGTACTTTTAGTAAGCAAGGATCATTTTACAAAGGAATGAGGAGTGGTGGGGTAAAACTGTTAATTAAATTGAAGGGTAAAACCAGGTATATAGTTGTCCTGGCAGCCTTCCAAATGTCTGTCTTGGATTGATTAAGCTATGTATAAAGTAGCACTGCCCTCTATAAAGTCATTGTCTATAAAGTAGACAATTTCCTGGAGAGAAAGGTTTGCATTTGAGCAAATGTGCATACTCACAATGCCTTGCTGTTGTGGCTCAGAACTGGATGTCAACTTCCAGCGATGGCGGCTAGGTGGTGATGTGGCTCATATGGACTTTCCTACTTATATATATACTGTGTTTCTTTCCTTTGTGTGATTGCATGTCTGATTAATATTTAACATTTTATGGATGGTTTTACAGTTTGGCAACCTTATTTTTGAGGCAAAATCTCTTGGAGTCCCTTTCTCCCGTGTGTGCTATCACTTCTTGAGGAACATAAGTGTTCTTTCTCTCTCTCTCTCTCTCTCTCTCTCTCTCTTTATGATCCAGCAATATTTTGCACGCACTTTGCACTTTACAAAAAAGGAAACTTTTTGCGGAATAATAAACAGAGCAGACGTCCATGCACTTACCTCAGAATGTGGATAAAATCTGAATCTACAGAGATTTACTTTATTTGACATATATCAGATACTGTATCCATAGATTAAAGCATAAAGTTGAGAGGCTTACATGAATAAGAGAGGTATGTGCATGGACGGAGAGCACTATGCACTTTATTTTATTGCTGCTATGCATGTAATTTTGCTGCTGGAATGCTATTTTGCACACACATCCAAATGTTTTATACTTGGCAATTTTGCACACATCATATACCGTCTATATGCACCTAGTCCGAGGTTTATTTGAGTACGCTAGACGCTACTTTACATAGGTTACCATTGTTAATTTATGATCATGCAGCTAGGAGCTACATCAGACTATTTTCTCCTTTTCTGATGCATTGGTAAACGCATTCTTAGACATATAAATTATGTCTAAAACCATGGTATATTGCTGAAACTTAAATACATATGATTGCTTTGTGAAAATTATGCATTTTTTGTTACATTACACATTTTGTGTCTTTTATGCATTCATAAATTATGAAAGTAATTCATGTGGCACATATTAGAGGAAAAAGTTAGGACTCCTCCATGAGTAATCATATACTGTTGAATCGTTCCAATATGGCTACTTACAAAACATGAGGAACGAATGGTCTATAGCAGGTGGACACTCTCTATGTGAAATCAGAGAGTCAGTCTGGGGATAAATTGTAGTCTATTCTCTGTGTTGTTGGCAAACCCACGTGATCAAGCGGTCTGTGCACCGCGAAACGCGTTGTTTTTGTTTTCCTTCCTGATGTACTCACACCAATAAAGAAAACGTGTTGCCAGGAGTGCTGAGGAGTTTCTTTCCACTTTCTTTTGCTGCAAGGACATTGGTTCTTGATTGCAGCTGCTCTCCGGAGTGCTTTCCACTTGCTGTCTTTTTTTAAAGGCATTTTTTTCATATATATATATATATATATATATATATATATATATATATATATATATATATATATCACTAACAAAAACATTGTTAAAGGGATGTTATGGTTAAGTTGCACAAGCAAAAACCTATGAAATTCAATTGAAACCAGGGACATTATGGTTGCAGGTAAAACCGAAAAAAAGATGAAATTCGCCAGTTATGGTAAGCTAAGCAATCATAACTCGCACCACCAGAGTGCACTACAAGGACTAACACTCATGACATCAAAGATGCCATCACAAATCTCATTGATGACATCACTGATGACATCACATGTGTGGCTTCCTCTTTTTTGTTCACTGACATAAGTAGGCTAGGTGGTTTTCTTCACTACCAGTCAGGAAGTAACAAATCAAAAGGTTCTATCTTTGTGTGCTGCACCCTTCTCATATGTTCTTGCGCTACTTTCCTCAGGGTTTACTCACATCATATGATACATATACATATAAGGGAAGAAGAAAGCGTAAGCACAGCAATCATTTCTGTGCATGAAGGTAATCAATCATGTTATGAACGCTTTCTGGTAATGCTGCTCCTTGTTTGCCTACAGTAATGTCCCTGTTTATGCTCATATTTGTATACATTGTGATGTCTTTATGTTTTCTGTGCAGTAGTGCAGTTATGTAGTTATTAAGGCAATGGTACCTACCTCTTACAAGTTTCACAGTACTCGAAACTCTAAAACAAAAACATTCATGATGTCACTATGTAACATGGGCAGATTTTCAAGATTACACTTCTATGGGGCATGGTGCAGGCAACGGCTAAGTGTGGACATGAGATGGTTAATGTACTGCAAGGACGTCTGTAATACAACGGTGTGTACAGCAATGCATTGCTGAATGAACTACTTTTCTCATGATAGTTCTTCAATGATCTTTGATAGTTTTCTGCCACCATTACAATAACAATCCCTTGTGGAGGCTTTCCGTGAAAAATAAATGCACATGTGATGTCATCAGTGATGTCATCAATGAGATTTGTGATGGCATCTTTGATGTCATGGGTACTAGTCCTTGCAGTGCACACTGGTGGCACGAGTTATGGTTGCTTAGCTTGCCATAACTGCTGAATTTAGTTTTCTTTCGGTTTTACCTGTAACCATAATGTCCCTGTAATAATGTTTTTCCATTGAATTTCATAGGTTTTTGCTAGTGCAACTTAACCATAACGTCCCTTTAACAATGTTTTTGCTAGTGAATTTCATAGATTTTTAATAGGGCACTGTAACCAGAATGTTGCTTTAGTATAGTGTTTTCTGTAAAGAAGATAGCTGTTTGGTACTGCAACGGAACCATAATGTCCTGTTAACAACGGTTTGTTACTGATTCCTTGACTGCCCTCATGATAAACATGTGGAAAGGCCATATTGTGTGGTGTATGTATCCATTTGCACTACCCCTTCCTTTTCCGAATAGTGTTGGTGTATTTTAGCAATTACAGATGTACATGGTAAATGTTGGTGAGTGTTTCAGTAGTTTCTCTTTTTGTATTAACATTGCATGGTGAATCTGTACCGCACAGTACTGGCGGAGATGACTACAGATGAGAAATATGGACGTATCCTAGGGAGACTGCACCTGGCCGGCATATGTGCAAGCACACTACAAGTATCCGTAGGACTCCATTAGTGTCCACATGTCTGCATCTTCTAATGCACATTTAAGTAGTTGAGGAAGCGCACGTGTATCCGTTCCACACCTATACCCATGCATAGATCCTCCAGTGTGTGCTGGTAACACCGCCCCAGTCGCCAGCCCTACGGATTCATACAGTAAGCTACCACATTGCAAGAACTCCTGCCGAGTACATGGGTGGCTCTGCAAACCTACCAATGCATGGCTAAAACACGCCTCACTGTATGACGCCCAATGGTAAACACAGAACAGCAACCTGCAGTGTAACGTGGGCTTGGTAAATGTCACATTAATTTGATTGATGTGCTGCTTGCCTTTCCATGACCCGTGAAACAGACACATCATGTCTGCACTGAGCAGTGTGACGGAAAGTGTCAAGAGGTTGCCTGCGGGTCGTACAGTTGAAGAAAACATGTAACTGCAGGTGGGACAGTTTGTAATCAGTCTGAATAATGGCAAAGTTGGTGCAGCTTGGTCACACACATACAAGTCCATGTAAAGGCAAGTAAGCAAACAGTGCGATATGCAGAGCGCAAACAATGTTAGTGGTGCTAAGAAAAGTACTGTACCTGCATGGGTCACACAGAATAAAAGCCTTCCTCCTCCATGTAATGAAGCTGTGTTTCGCGTTGTTGTAAACATTCTTGTATTCCAGAATGTATGCATCTCTGTGAATTCTACCCCTAAGAGTAATGGCGTAGCATGAAGTGTTTGTACTGCATGTGATGACAACTAAAATGAAAGCACAAGGGACCAGTGGGCACTGTACCGCCCTTCCTACAATAACATAGGATAAATGCATGTACAGCATTTGCCACATCTGCTGTGGGCAATAAAAGGGGCACTCTTGTAGGGCAGTGGAACTCTAAAACATCCTTACAGACTGGATGGCACGCTACAGACCCTTAACCGGCGAAAGGGCATTGTGTGGTGCATGTACTGCAACTCACTACTCTACAGAGGGAAGGTACTTGGAAGGTCATGGAAAGGGTCCTTCCAGGAGCATGACAATGACTGGCACCTAGGTAGTTGAGGACTACCCAATAATTCCATCTCTGGGCAAGCCCCCTATGGTATCCATGAAGTTCCTGCCCCTTCTTGATCGGGCCTTTCCTGCTGTGCTTTCTGTGGGGTGTGTCAGAAGAGCATAAAAAATGGAAATTAACTGGGAATGGAAAAAAGGGAAATAAAGAAAACACCTTTTCGAGATGAACAATGGAATTGCCAATGAACGGCTGCAGGACGGGAAGCGTAGCACTGTGCAAAACACTGTAGTTCAATCAGTTGGAAAGGGTTTCGCTGTAAAAAGAGGTTTCTTAGGTGTTACAGAGCGTTTTGAACACTGTCAGCGTGCAACACTTACTACAAAAATATTTCACTACTTTCAAGAAAGGCGCCAAGGCAATTTGTATGGGGTGTGCAGAAATTGAGATGGCATGCATAGTAAAATGAACGTTATAGCTGGGGAAAAGTGTTTGTGCTGTGAAACATCATATTCCCATGTGTGAAGTACGCCATTTTCACATGTTGTACACAGACACAAATACACTTCTTCGCAAATGTACTGCGATTTCTCCATGTGCGAACCAAATAGAAAATGACGCAGCCACATCGATGTCTGCATAATACTACAGAAAGAGATTGGAAACAAACGCATGGCCTGGGCAAGTGCCTCCTTTATCACAAAGGGCACTGAATCTTGTATAACATGCTGTGCGATTTTCCTTCCACAATCGACAACAATAATATCTGCATGATTGTGTGTCACCAAAGTGTCATACAGACAAACCAAAATTAGTCACTTCCTTGTAGGTACTCCATAGCACTACACATCCACATGATAGATTCCAAAATGAGCAGCCACTGCACAGTGTTTTCCATTCACTTTCAGTTACAGTATTTCGAAGTCCCCTAAAACCTGCATGCTGTGGCTCGTGAAACACACAGCCATAAGCGCACCCTCTGCATGTCTGTCGACAAATACACTATGCGCACACACCACACCCGGAAAACATATTGACCAATTCCGTAGGCTCAACAGGCCCATTTCTTTGGGCGTCAACTGCAAAAGGGGCGTATCTAACACATGCCACCCTGCAAGTATCACAATATGTGTGTACTTTTTGTGCAGAGCATGAGCGGGAGTGGGGGAATAACTTTGAACCAGGGTAGGGGATGTCTTAAAGGAGCCTTTTTTTTATTTGTTTTTTTTAATAAAAGTACTTCCATACAAACACCTTTTCTTGCGGTTTTTATAAGTAAGTTTGTGTTTTCAACGTCAGCTCACATTTTTACAATGGGGTCTTCACTGCAGCCTGTACACTTTCAAAGAAAATGTCATTGCCACTGGTCGACAAAGACATGCCATTTCCTTTTCAAAAGGTGTATATAGCGAGAACAAATGTTGTCATTCTCACAGAAGTCTCACATGCTTCTGTTGATGAGACCCCTTCCGACCTCTGGCTGGCAACAGGAATCATTGGAATAGTTCCACACTATTCTCGGGGGTATAGCACCTTGGCAGTGGAAAAAATGTGCTGCACTGCTTTCATTATCTTCTTCAGTTGACGGTACACATGGGAACAAGGCATGGAACCCAAAAAGAAGGATCCAAAGTGCACAACCACAACATGTACAGGTCCAGAAGTGGCCATGCGTTGACATTCTACAAGCACTCTGCCTAAACAGCATGCTTCTACACTGCTCTACAAAGCCTCCACTCCCTGCAAACCGAAATTGCCAAAAAAGCCTTCTTGGATGGCATACACGACCAGATCTTCCACAAAGGCATCCCCCACGAGGAAAACTGTGTGTCCCGCCATGTTTGCCAGATGCACTACTCAAATTAATGGAACATTCCTGTGACATACACCCTGAGCACCTGATTGGCCAAAGGCCATATTTGCATTTCCATTGGCCACCGTGGTGAGAAGCGCAAAATGTGCCACGTGCCTTTCCCCAATGACCGTGAGGACCGTGCCCGGTGAAGCAGGAGGACTCCTTCTCACTATTTGTGCTCTTTCCTGTGACATACACCTTGAGCGCCTGATTGGCCAAAGACCATAGTCCCATTTCCATTGGCCAGCATTGTGAGAAGCGCAGAATGTGGCACATGCCTTTCACCAAGTACTGCGAGGGCCGTGCCCCAGTAAAGCACAAGGAATCATTCTTCCTATTGGCACGCTTTCCTGTGACACACACCCTGAGCACCACCTGATAGGACAATCGCTACAGTGCCATTTCCAGAGGCCAACATGGTGAGAAGCGCCGAATGTGGCACATGCAGGTCCCCAAGTACTTCGAGGGCTGGGCCTGAGTGAAGCAGGAGTCCCTCTTCCTATTGCCGCCCACCCTAAGCATCTAATTGGACAATCCCCACACTTCGATTTCCATGGCCGCCACCTGCAAAATCCACAGATGTTGCTTTCGTGATGCGTGCGGGCATGGAGGAATAACTTGCAACCAGGGTAAGGGGAGTTCGTGGTAAGGGGCGGCTCTTAAAAGAGCCTGTTTGTTGTTGTTTTTTAGATGCTTCTACATAAACACCTTTTTTCTGTTTTTATTAGCTTTTGTGTTTTCTTGTGCTAACATTAGTACAGTAAACTCTTCACTGCATCCTGTAGACGGGCAAACAAAACTTCAGTACCAATGGGTGACAACAAAATGCCATTTTCTTGGAAAAACTCTGCATTTCCACAACTAATGAGGTCATTGTTGGTGAAGAACTTTCCACGAGCGGACAACAAAGTATACATGCTTTTGTTGATGAAACACCTTCCTGCGTCTGGCTCGGAACAACATCCATGAGCAGTGGCCCATACTCTTTGTGGTATTATGGATGAGAAAAGCACCTTGGTGGTGGGAAAAAGCGTCCTCACGACATACAGCAATCTCCTCAGTCTACGGAACAAATATAAGCAAGCCAGGTAACCCATATGCATTCGCTGTAGTGGATGACGATAACATCTACTGCTGCAAAATTGGCGAGGTCTTTGCAAAGTGCATGCATATTGGCGAAATTGCACTCATACACAGTGTTCCACAATGCGTCCACTCCTTCCAAACTAAAATTGCCATCAAAGTGTCTTTGCAGGGCATAGTTGTGCAGATCTATGACAAAGGGATCACCTGCAGTCAACACAATGCATTTTGCCATGTCAGCCACCCTCAGTAAGCAGAGTATAATGTACAACCATTTCACCTCCCTTTCCTGTTAACCACACTCACACTACCTGATTGGCTAATCCCCACACAGCCATGTCAATTGGGCAAGGTGGTGTAAAGGTCAGATTTTGGCTCCCAAAGTAGCGCGAGGGTCGCACCCCTGTAAAGCTGGAGAAGTTCTTCCCTTTGCACTATCTTCTCTGCAGCTCTACCTCATTGGGTTACGCATAAATAGGCACACACGCATCCACCAATCGGATTGAAGCCACCAGCATCCAACATGGTCAGTCCTGTACAACACTTTAAATGTACTGTTACACATTTACAGTACAAATGTTGTGCCATTCCAAAGCACGTACACTACAAAGTTCAATGAAAGTATGCACGATTTCTCCATCTGCACACATCCACATAGCCACCCAGAATGTGGCACATGTAATCCTGAAAGTACCGCGTAATCCACAACCTTTTAGTGATAGTGAGGTGGGGGGTTGGGGGAGGGGGGTGGCAGGGTAAACAATATCAAACTGGGTAGGGGATTCGGTCGTCCGTAGATGCATACAGTTTTATTTTTACGTGCGTTCAAGCCATCTTTTGTGTATTTTCTCTTTATATGCATTTCTGTTTGCCTCTCGTCACAATTTTACCACATTCTGGTAAATGCTTCTTGCACACTGTAAAAGAAAACATCATTGCCAATGGCGCTCAAATGAATGCCATTTCTACGGAATCACTACATATTTTGCGACCTCATGATCTCATAGTGGGTGGAAAACTCATGATCTCATAGTGGGTGGAAAACAAGCCAGCAGTCTGCAAACATTCACACATAATTCTGTTTATAGCACACCTTACGACCTCCGGCCGGGAAAAAATTGCACTGTCATGGACCCATACTCCTCGTGGTGTTATGCATGAGAAAACGACCTTTGCAGTTGGAAAAATATGCATCACTGCGGTCAGCAACCTCTTAAGGTGACAGATTAATCGTCCACAGAACATGTAACCCAAATGTAGACTTGCATAGTGCACCACGACAAAGTCAACGTTCGTGACGGACACCACATATCTGCAATGGCGAACCATCGCGCCGAAACTCCAGTCACCCTGACAAGCCCAGAAAGCGTCCACTCCTTCCAACCCGAAATTACAAGCAACGCCTCTTGCACACAACACCTGTGCAGATGGCGCACAAAGGTATCACTGACGATAAGCACTGTTCGTCTCTCCATCTCAACCACCCTCACGACACATTATTGGGATGAAATAGTACCGCCCCTTCCTGTGAACCACATCCTAAACTCCTAATTGCCTATTTCCCCCAATTCCATTTCCCTTTCCACCCTGCTCATAATGGCAGGATGTGGCAAGTGCTCTTTCCCATCTACAATGAGCGCTAAGGCCCAGTAAAACACAAACAATACTTCTTCCCTTTTCAGAGACATTTTTGCATCACTCCCCCATAGGGTGCTGTCATATTTTCAAACACGCATGCAGAAATCTCATAAAAAACCTCTGCATTGCACACTGTCATTTCTGTGCACCACTCCATATTTACCATTAAACACTCTCAGTACACTTTCCGTTTGATTGCAAAGCCCTTCCACCAGAAACTTCTGCTAAAGAATGCACGATTGCAGCATCCACAATGATCCTGAGATGCACACAGCACACCTTTGGCCATGCACACAACAGTGCAGCCCTTTCCACACCCACCACAACACTATACATCTAAGCAAGCAACCATGTGGGCACCCAACATTATGCACAAACGTAACATACGTAGCAGCACTTCTACCCAACTCCCCCACAACATAAAACACCCATTCACAAAAATGTGTCAGACTTAGCAGAATCCACAAACATACCACAGCCTGCACCACCCTACGCACTACCATTTACAAAGTATTATGTCACTGGCAACCTATGCATAGCAGCTTCACAACATTGGGCCTACTTCAATAAATCTACACACAGCAGAGTAACCAACCACATATAAGCTGCACTTCAAACATACCCTCTGCCATACTTACATTACGTATACACTCCACCCTGTGGCCACACTACACAACTTCTCACTGCACCATCTCATGCCACACACCAAATACTATAGCATCTTGCAACTATCACCACAACCATGGAATGCACAATACATGCTTTGTAACTCACTTGTGGTGCTGTAGCATGTTGACCATGTGCTCCACACCCATTCTCCAAAGATCACCACCCTGTGCCTGATGCACTGTCCAACCTGTATTGCTACAGTGGGTGTGCTCCTTGCACACATTCCCTGCATCGTAATGCAACCATGCGTGTCAGCATGTCACCAACTACCACTATGCACATACGCACCACTGGCACCAGCACTCCTAACCACCCTCCACACCGCAATGGACATGCACAGCGTTGCATGCAACAGTTACCATAATGTATAAACATTACACTGTCTCTGGCACCCCTGCACCCTTTCATTCACATACCATTGTCTTACCCACTTCCCCTCAGAAGGTATTGTGTCACTGCCAACTTAACCACAAAATGTTTACAACATTGCCCATACTGCAAGTATTGTGCACACAGAACACTATCCAGGCACATATAAGCTGCCCTTCAACCATATCGTCTACCATACTGACAGTATGCAAGCACTGCACCCAGTGCCCACACTGCGTGACTTTTCACTGCAACATCTCCAATCACAGCGCACCACCATGGAGCTATGCAGCAACAAATTGCAACAGTTACCCTAATGTACAAACAAAACACTCTCTCCTGCACCCCTGTGCACTTTCAATCACATACTATGGGCATACCCACTTACATTCACAAAGTATTGTGCCACTGCCAACCCACCCACATTCTGTTTGTAACACTGGTGTATGACGGCTGAAATGTGTGCCACAACCATTCCTTACATGTCACCACCCTGTAACTGATGCAGAGTCAAACATGCATTACTGCCGTGTGTTTCCTCAAGTCCAAGGCTCTTGAGTGCATGGCCTACGGCCTTCAGCCATGCAACCAATAGTCTAGGCCTTGAGCACACCCACGGCAATGTAATGACACCATGCATGTCACCATGTCCCAAACTAAGACAATCTACAGACACACCACTGCCACCAGCACTCCTACCCATCTTATGCACTGCCATGGAGCTATACAGCAACAAATTGCAACAGTTGACATAATGTACAAACAAAACACTCTCTCCTGCACCCCTGTGCACTTTTATTCACATACTATGGCTGTACCCATTTCCATTCACAAAGTACTGTGTCACTGCCAACCTACCCACATTCTGTTTGCAACACTGGCCCTACTGCAACCAATCTGCACACACCACACTATGCAAGCACCACCCTCTACCGGATGCAGAGTCAAACATGCGTTCCTGCGGTGGGTAAGTTGATACCCTACGCTCTCAAGTGCATACCCTACAGCCTAAGGCCTTCGGCCATGCACCCAATAGTCTAATCCTTCCACAGAACCACTGCAACTTCATTCACCCATGCATGCCACCATGTGCCCAACTACCGCATTCCATCTGTAGCACACAGCCACCCGGGCTCCCACCTAACCTATGTCATGTGCAATTCACTCCCCTTCTGCAATTGACCTGCCACCACTTACCAAAAAAAGAGGTTGCGGCAAACGGGTTGTGGCAGAAGCTATGGGGCCGTTACGACAGCTGCCGCCAATCACCACACAAAGTACTTGCCTGTCTAGGTACCTGTGAATTGGTGCAATACACGCGAATACTGCAGCACTCTCCTGTCTTCTTCCACTTATGTACATATGTCACATGAACGACTTCTCACTCCCCCACCCGTTCCCTCCCATATTGCCGCCAAAACATTGTGTACGGTACATTTTCCAGACCCTTCAGCCTCCGCCCTGTCCTCCGATACACCTCCGATACACCATGGCGGCTTTACCAAAAAATGTTGACACACAGCACGCTTCTCTCCAGCCAACTCTGTACTGCGAGGCAGTGACACTTATGTCCGCGGAGCGAACAGGGAAATGTGTCCGCGGAGCGGACCCCGATATCACACATTTTTTGGGACGTGCATTTCAGTTCTTAGCAATGCAGCTTTTCCACCAAACACACAAAAGCACGCTTTCTGACCCAAGCCGCAAATTTGGTGAAATCTGACCAGCCGTTTGGCCTGTAGCCGTGCGCACATTTTTTCCCCATTCAGTCTATGGAAAAAAAATGTGCGACACCCTTTAACTTTGCCCCCCCTGCACGAAGCTTCACCCAACTTGGTGAAAAAATTCAGAGCCGTCCATATACCTTTTTTTTACAAGGTTTATTGAGAATTCGTCCAGGGGGAGTAAAGTTATAAGCTGCCAAAAAAGTTCTCTTCCTATGAGTTTAGCAATGTAACCATAACTACACGCAATATAGGCATGGCCATGCACCCAAGACTCTACGCCCTAGCCACAACCACTACAGCATAACACACCCATGTTGCCAAACATTTTGACTGTGGTATGTGGGCTTCTTATAGGAGATATATGTTTTCAAAAGTGTGTGTACTGTTTCATTTGTAGAGTCTGCATGTAAAGTTTTGGCTAGGCCATGCAGTTAAGATTGTAGAGTTTGGTAACAAGCACTGCAGCATAAGATACCCATGGAAGTAAACATTTTGGATTGTGGTCTATGGTTAGATGTTTGCTTGAATGGGTGTATTATGCAGCAGTGTTTGTGAGTCCATTTATTATATACTTACTGTTTGACTTGTTGTGGTTTTATGCAGTTTTTTCATGACATGGGTAATTGGAGCAGACATTCTTTTTCAATCTCTGTGATAAAAGAAAAGATCATATGTTAGTGTGGGTAGTTCATATTTTTCGACCCTCATAGTTGGTACTTTCGAAGTACTACAGTTCAAACCAGCGTATTGTGCAATTTGCTCAGTTCCTGTGTTTGTTTATTAAATCATTGGGTCTTTGGGAAAAAAATCCATGTTGGATTAAAACAAAAACTTTCTGTGTTGTGGTAAAGTATATTTATTTCATGTTGGCTTGTTGCAGTTTTTGGGAATGTTGTATTTGTATTTTGTATTTGTATTTTGTATTTGTAATGTGCCGACAGCCCATGGGCATCAGGGCGCAGAGAGACAAAGCCAAAAACAATTAGACATTTAGGTGGAGGTGGGGAGGCATTTACATCAAAGAGTTACTTAACAAGGTGTGTCTTCAAGTTTTTACTAAAGATTTTGTGATTTGGTTCGACTCGCATTGTCACTGGGAGGTTATTCCATTGCTGGGCTGCCTGGACCGGAAAAGATTTCCTAGCACCCTGGGCTCGGTTTGCCAATGGTACCAGTAACTTGCCTAATGCTTCTGATCTCAGGAACCTGTTGGGGATATAGCGAGTGAACTTGGATCTGATGTAAAACAGTGCTGCCCCATAGAGACATCTATGCACCAGCGTCATGGATTTAAAGAGGATTCTCTCCTGGACCCTGAGCCAATGAAGAGCTCTTCTGCTCTCCGTCACGTGGTCTCTTCTGTTAATCCCTTTTAGACCTGGACTGCATTATTTTCCATTATGTGATATTTCTTGATACATTTTTTTGATGCTCCCAGTAATAATGAGTTGCTGTTATCAAGACGCGCCAGTATAATGGCCCTGGCTATCATAGCCACATTGTTCTGATTGAGGAACAGGCGGATGGCTCTCAGGAGCCTTATGTAGTAGGCATTATTTTTGAAGAGGTAGTTTGTCTGAGCCTCTGTCCCCAGGGTGGATTCCATCATCATCCTGAGCATTTTTACATGGGAGACTACCTTAATACATGAGTCTTTAACCACAAACTCCTCATATTCTATTCTGAGCTTGTCCTGGAGCCATACATCATTAGCTCAGTTTTTTTGCTATTTAAGCACATCCAATTTTCTTCCATCCATTTGTCAATCAGGTTGTATAGGGTCATGATCTTATTCTTGTCAGTTTGGTAATCACCCTCCAGTTCTAACACTGTGTGTCATCGTTGTAATTGGTAAAATAAATACTGATGAATTCTAAGAGGACACACAGATATTTCATAAAGAGGTTGAAAAGGAGGGGGGATATACTAGCTCCTTGAGGGACCCCTGAACTAATAGGGATTGGAGTTGAGAACTTCTCTTCCCAATGCACTCTGGCTACTCGATCTGTGAGAAAAGATGCCAGCCAGGCCAGGGCCGCTTTGGAGCTGTTTTCTCCAGCTCCTGTTGTACTAATGGGTGATCACAAGATCAAAAGCAGCACTTAGGTCCAGAAGTATTAGTATCCCTGTCTTGCCCTTGACCACTATAGAGAGCATTCATGATTGCAAGTCTAGCATTGCAGTTTCCGTGCTGTGTGCAGCACAGAAACCCGACTGCTGCTCATGCAAAATGTTGTTGGCTTCAACATGTGCCTGCAGTTGTTCTGTGGCAATTGTATGCATAATTTTCAGGATGAAATTAGTGTTGGTGATTGGGCGCATATTGCCGGAATTTTTAGGATCCAAACCATTTTTTTTTAGCAATGGTGTGATGGTCACCTTCTTTATGGCTTGAGGAATCATGCCATTGTTAGAGGGGGCATTGATTATTTTAGACAAAACTGGGGCGAACAATTCCTTATTTTCTGGAATTAGTTTAGGAGGAATTAAGTTTTCTGGACAGGAAGACAGTTTCATCTTGGTGTCAAGGATGGCACTCTGTCAAGAGTGGCACAGGGCACCCAGGTAAGGTTTGGGTGGCTGTGCTGAAGTAAGGTCACAGATAAGCACAGACACAGCAGGAAGCTCAACAAGAACGAAGAGTAGGCAAGTGTAGCAGGAAATAAAAAGGTACAAACAAACTGGATTCCCTCTTGGGGTGTATGCATACATGGGAAAGAGTGTTCCACGGATCTTAGGAAACTCCAGCCTTCTGCACAGATTGCTATTACAGGGGCCCACTCTGTAGGCTCATGGCTGGGAACAACAGCTGTGGGTGTCTGTAACACTGAAACGCGACAAGCGAAGGGGCAGAGGTTGCTTGCTGGAAACCAGCAGTCAAGCTCTGTACAAAGGGATCTACACACAACACAAGAGAAGACAAAAACAGAAATATCCAGGGAAAAGGAAGTCGATGAGCAAACTAGCAGAAGGAAATGAAGGAAAAACAGTATAACTGAAATGGTTAACCCAAGGGAAGGACAGAGGACTCAAGGAAGAGAAGGACAGGGATCAAGAACAGAGGGTTGAAAACAAGGAAGAGAGCAAGGAAGCAGGATCCAGGAAACAGAGGGGCTGCAATAACGGATGGCACAAGGTGCAGGTAATCTGTTGTGGACTGCAGAGGACTGTAGTAGGCTGCAAGGCAGAGAGCCCAGAGGAGCAGGACAGAGAGCTGTAGTAGACGGCAGACAGAGAGCCCAGAGGAGCAAGGGCTGTAGGCAGCAGAGGGAAGCAGACTGCAAGGCAGGGAGCCCAGAGGACAAGGGCTGTAGGCAGCGGAGTGAAGCAGGCTGCAAGGCAGGGAGCCCAGAGGACAACGGCTGTAGGCAGCGGAGGGAAGCAGACTGCAAGGCAGGGAGCCCAGAGGACAAGGGCTATAGACAGCGGAGTGAAGCAGGCTGCAAGGCAGGGAGCCCAGAGGACAAAGGCTGTAGGCAGCGGAGGGAAGCAGACTGCAAGGCAGGGAGCCCAGAGGACAAGGGGTATAGGCAGCGGAGTGAAGCAGGCTGCAAGGCAGGGAGCCCAGAGGACATGGGCTGTAGGCAGCGGAGTGAAGCAGGCTGCAAGGCAGGGAGCCCGGAAAGGGCACTGGATCAAAAGCAGGATAAAGCAGGAACAGCATACAAAATCGTGGCTCAAGGCAAAAAGGGGCTGGGAGACTCTTGATGCAAGAGACTGAGCTCCTGCAGGCAGCTGCTTAAATACCACCCTGCCCTGTACTGAGGCAGGCTAATTGGCAGCACCTGGAGCAGCACACCTGAATACAATCTGCCTCCTCCCTCTCTGGTCCTGAGATGGTGGAAGCAGCACTGATCCCTAGGGCTTCTGGGGATTGTGGTTCCAATGCTGATGAATGGGAATGGCCAGGAATTGATAGCTGTAGCAAGGTGCATTGTGGTACATGTAGTTAGTTGAGTTAAATAAGAAGGCACCAAATTCACGCAAATGGGAATTAAGGACCAAAGTGTGAATAGGGGTTATTCCAAGAGTATTCTGAAGATAAATGAATAATAGTACATGATGGTTGCCAATGTGTGTGCCCATGGCGCAGGCATGACACTTGGCTAGCACCTTCACCATCTCAGCTTTGGAGATAGGTTGAAAGTTCAATTTGTCTGACTTTTATGACTGTAATTTAGCTGCGTTAGGGAGATAAGTCTCTTTAGTGGTTTCTCTAGCCTGGATGATAACTTTTCTAATTTTATGTGTTTTATCTGTGAAGGCCTTTTTCACATTTTCATAGTCCTCCTCCATGGGTATGTAGGGCAGGACAGGGATTTAGGTGTCTCGAGCAACTTGAGGATGTCGAAGAGCTTGCTTGCTGAGTTTGGAGCAGCTTCGATCAGCTCATTGTAACATTCTGCTTAAGCCTTTTTAATGTCCTTTCTGTATTTGGAGTTGGCCAGGTTCCATTGTTCTTTGGTCTCTGGTAAGGGGTCTTTTTGCCAAATTCTTTCCAATCGTCTTTTCTCAATCTTGAGATCACAAAGTGTATTGTTGAACCAGCTATGATGGTTGTTGGTTTTTCTAACTATTTTAGATTTAAGAGGGGCGTTCTGTTCCACCATCTCCCGTAAGTGGTTCGAGTAGTACCTCAACAGTTGTTCACAGAGTCCCCTGTTTGAAAACTCTCTAATATTTGACAAAGGCTGCGTTCCAGTTGTTCTGGACCTATGCCTTTGAAATCTGTACTCTGAGCCTGATGTGGGGACTGTGTTTAGGCTTGGGTGCGTCTTGCAGACATATTTCAAATATAACTTTGAAATGGTCGGACCAGATGCAGGGCTGGGATGTTATGTTGTGAGTGGTGATATTCTGGGTTACAACCCAGTCCAACTGATTGCCTTTCATAGTGGTTGGTTTGTTGTTCTGGATTGTGTAGACAATGTTTTTTTGCGACTTTTCAAGGCCAATCGCTTCTTTGTCTTAGGGGTTTCTTTCTACACCAACTGTTATGAAGGCCCACCAGAATTGAAGAGGAGTTGGTCGATTTCAATATATTCAGCTGTTGGGTGAATCTCGCAGTTGAAGTCTGAAATAAGTTAGATACCTGTTGCCGTATTCTAATTTTCTATTTCTAGTTTCCTGCTATTCATCTATCTGTTGGGTTGTTGCAGATTTGTGGGGTAGTTAGATAACTGTTGGCGTATTCTAACTGTATATTTCTTGTTTGATTATAGTGGTATTTATTTATCAGTTTGCTTGTTGCTGAATTTTGGGCAGTTAGATACCTGTTGGCATATTCTAACTGTTTATTTCTTGTTACATTTTAGTGGTATTCATTTATCTGTTTGCTTGTTGCAGAATCTTGGGGCAGTTAGATACCTGTTGGCGTATTGTAACTGTTTATAGTTTTGAAATTGAAGCTTTGTTAATGTCTATGCATAGATTAGCTATTAAATTTTGGTTTTAAGAATATTAAATAAGCGTTAACAGGATTTGCTGGTAATGTTTGTTTTAGAGTAATGGTAGTATCATTACATTCAAACCATCCACATTTCTTTTTTATATATGCAGTGTAGTGATGTAGTGACCTGCATTGGTTGTGGCTCCAGCCTGGTAGATTATTCCTATTGTTTTGAAGGTTTTCTTACCAAGTGATACTTGACCATGTGTGAATCCAGTCAGCTTGCAGTTGTTTTTGGTACCATCTGCATTGTAATGTAAAAGCATTACTATAACATATTTACTATGTGTCTGTATTTGTAAGGTGGAGCGATTATCTGAATTGCAGTTAGTACATAATCTGCCATGGTTTGCATTTTGTACAAGTTGCTGAAATGGAATTGATTCACAGTTAGGTATGGATACATACACAAAATGTTCATTATGGACTTGTTCCTGTGCCACATGGCTGCAGAGAGTGCATGCATGTTTAAACATGTATGCAATCTGGAAGATTTCATGTATAGGTATGTTTTTGTTTTCCAGTAGTTGTAGTAAGTACATTAGAAATTATTGTGGATCTTCTTGTGAGTTTATAGTGAATTTGACCATTCCAGCACAGTAGTCCAATTCTTGCCTTATTCCAGAAACACTGTAAGTGTTGTCAGGATTGTTGGTTGCATTTCTATGAAGGACTAACTTTTGCAAACACAATTGGTCTGTACTGTGCAAGTAAATGTTGTCAATAATTGGTGGCAATTGGAATAGAATATTTATTGCTACATTTGGGTAGCAATTTACACCAGTTGTATTTGAAAATTTGACTGGACCTGACAGTTCTGTGTCGAAGTAATTTGTGTGTGTTGATTCTTTGAAGAAGCAGTTGAGTTACTTTAAGTGATGAATTATTAGCTTCTTTTACCTTCTTTGGAGGAATTGCATTGAGATCCTGTATCGTTTCAGTCTAAAGTAGTTTTCTTTTACAACATTTTGCTTTTTGCGGAACAGGTTAGGTTTTTAGATGAGGGGTATAGAGTGAATGCAGTCTATTGTATTCTAGAATGCAAGGAGTATCAGCATTTACTTTACTTGCATCAAAGTTGATTACAAATAGTCCATCAAGTGTACGCAAGCATGATAGTGATGCATAGCTCATGCCTTCTTTAAAGACGGTGCTACCAATATCTATCAATGCTGTATCTAGGGTATGACCTTGTGTGTTGTGAATGGTGACTGCGTATGCTAGAGTTAGAGAAAAGTGTTCTCTGCGTGCATACATGTCTTTGAAAAGAAGGAAGCGGGCAGTTGAGTGTCCTATCCTTTTAACTTCAGATAGTTTGTCAGAGAGAATATTGACAAATTGAATATTGTTGTCATATGGGTATGTTTGAAAGCCAACAACTGTACCAAGTGCTCTATTAACTAGTCCTTGCTCCACGTCAAGGTTACGTTTAAGCATTACTCTACAGTTTAAAGATAATTTTAATATTTTCTCCAAACCAGCTGTGTTGGAGATAGAGTTTTCTAAGGTATTTTGTCTTGTTGTGGCTTTTGACAGATGGGTAGTGTCATACCATGTATGTCCAGTTTGTCTGTGGAGCAAATTTCAATTATTGGTTGCATTTCTTTTTTCCACATTGTTTCATTGAATTTTGACCAAGGACATACAATTGACATTTTTGTGTACTAATTGTTCCATGACATCAGTAGCACATGAGTTATGGCAATAGAGTGCATGGATGTGCCTGGTTTTTAATATTGATTGTGCTTCATGAGATAGTACACCAACTCTAATACTTTTAGAAATGTTGACATATTTGAGGTCTGCAGACTGGCACATGTTTTCAGTTAATTCTCTGTATTGGAAATGTTGCCAAATGTTGACATTTCCTATGCTGTCAAGAGTTGTACGGCACAGTTTGTGCCCTAAGGCTTTAAAAAAAGGTTCACCTTTCATTGGTGTTAATTGAAGAAGATCTCCAAAAACAATAATGGGTTTTCCTCTAAAGAGCTCTTTGTCGTCTGTTTTGAGGACCTCTTGTAATCTGAGGGGAATCAAAGCCAACATTAGGTCGGAGACCATGCTCATCTCATCTATCAGGAGCATTTTCATTTGTTTGAAAACTCTGCGTAGTTCCATTGCAGCTTCTGTAGAAAGTTTGTAATAGTCTAATTTGTTTTGGTGTTCTACTGGAAGGAGTAGTAATCGGTGTAAAGCGACACTGCCTATGTTGTAGGCAGCTAAACCTGTGGGGACAGTTACAACAGCTGACATTTTGATGTTTGTCAATTGTTGGAGGAACTTGCTGATAATTTTGATTAATAATGTTTTGCCTGAACTAGCTTGACCACTGATGTATAGCAGTATAGGTTTGTAGTCTTGGCAGGTAAATTTTTTATTTTCATGTTGCACATCATGATCAATTTGTTTTGTTACTCCTTGGAAAATGCTATGTTGCTCATTGTTCAGTTGTGATTTCAGTACAGCAAAGTCTTCTGTAGATTGTTCATACTGACACATGGTGTTTTCTACTTCTGTCATGGCTAATTATGCCTCATTTGCTATTAGTGGCTGTCCAAGTGGTTCTTGGCTTCCTGTTACAGAAGGTTGACTACTGTCGGGAGTGTCCACATCTAGTTGGGCCTGCCTTTCTTCTTCGTGTTGCTGTTCATTGTCTAACATTGTTTTGTACTGTATAAAGTTTACATCTGTTCAAGTACTTTCATTTGCTTTGAAAGTGTCTTCATAGGAGTCATAGGTATCTTGTAACTCTTCTTCTTTTCTCCATGGTTTAAAAAGTTGTAGCGGGGACATGTAATAAAGTTCTTTATGTTCAGGAGTTTTTAATGACAATTTGATATGATTAAGATTTGTTTGGTAAGTTTCACTAAGCTGCCTTCACAATTTGCCACTCTGTATCTACCTTTTCATCTGGTTTTATTTTATATTTGTATGTAAAGTTTTGGGCTACGTTCTATAGACACATGGTTTCCAAAGTGGTACTCCTCTTTGGGTAGTATGTGCCTAGTAAATTGTTTTTCCAAATGGCTTGGCTGTTGGGATCATTTTTGGCTATTGTTTCTATGTCCTCATATGATTTGAGAACTCTTTTTCTACATTTAGCAGGACCAAGACTTAGCCATACTATATTTTAGATTTTCCATACAAGGCAGTACTGGTTAAACGGTCTGCAGCTTCATACCAACCACATTCTGTATGAGAGAGCATTTTTATGCCTAAGCACTACATTTTCTGTGACAGTGTTTTGTCAGATGATATGTCATCTCAGAGGTCTTGAAGCTCTGTTTTTTCTGCTTTTGTTAAGTAGGCTGTGACATATCGTGCAACTGCATTGGAATTGTCTGCAATGTACTGCACATCTATTTTCGCATTCCATATAAGGGCAATGATTGCATTGTAATCATTGATATATTTTGATTCTCCTGTTCTTTTGATGTAATACGTGTTCTTAGGTGATTTACCTTTGACACTATGTCTAACTAAAGACATGACATTTTTTACTTGACCTGTTGTTGTAACTGGTCTAGGGAAACCAAAGAGACATTTGGTATAGTATTTTCCTTTGTTTTTATATTTGCGACGACAATATTTCCCACATTTGTGTCTTTGAAATTGTAAAATGTGTGCATGAAGGTCACTATGTGTTGTTTGTGAAGGAATTTCACAAGTAACATATTTTTGGATAAACTGCAAAACAGTGTCATCACTGTCTTGACCACATTTAGGCGCATCTTTAATCCATAAAAGCATGTGGATGTGTGGTGCTCCTTTGGCTTGGTATTCTTTTCTCCAAAAGAATTGTTGCACTTCTCCGAGGGGAGGAACAGTTTTATTACAAATAAAGTGTAGCATAGCAATGAAGCGATGATGGAAATATCTTGATACATTTACAGGATCTAGAGTTCTCCTGGTGTTTTTATATCTATGTTTGATTTGTTTTGGTTTGCTATGTGTAGGAAATCGTGTAAATCTTCCAATGCATATTCTGCACAACTTAATGTAACAAACCAAGAGAAACCAAGGTTTCTTATCATACAGCATACATCTCCATGACGTCAGAACCAGTATTCTTTTGTACCTTGCATGTTTGCTAAAAGATTTGTAATACTTGAGTGTAAAACCTCATATTTTTCTTGCACTTTTTGTAGTAATTGTGTAGCTGGCATATTTTGAAAATGGGTACCTGATTTCTATGTCTGTGCAACTCTTTAGAATAGAGTAAACTTTCAAAGAGAAGGTGGAATATTTATTCCACGTTTTGTCTGAATCTGGGTCATCAAAATACATTCGTAAAGAGCGATATTCTGATGCTGTTATTTGTGTGGGTCTATCATCGCACCTTCCTCCTTTTCCAGTGGGAAAGAGTAGAGGAAAGGCACGTGCTTCTATACTTTTTTCCCATATGCTGATTGGAGATCCTTTGGCTTGTCGCATTTGGTACGTTTCCAGTGCATCATCCATGGTGGCCTTAGAGTGTAATGGATGAATTGTATAGTGGTCTAAAATATTGGATTCTGTAGCAGGATCTAGAAGTTAAAATTGACCAGTTTCTGGTGAGTCTTGAATTATTTCAACGGTTTATCTCAGGTTTTCTTCAATATTAATTTTTTTTTAGTAATCATTGTTTGTCTTTTAGATATTGCAGGGCTTGTCTAACTTTATGTAAGTCCATGAGTTGTTGCCAAATGTTTCTGTCTTTTGTAGTAGGTACGCCATTTACTAAGACAATTAAAGATTGATCTATTGGACGTTGCACTCCCAGAGTGTGCACATTTCCTTTGAGATCTAATGGTAAATAAACTACTTTGCCACAAATGCCTTTCACTAATTCTGAGGGAGGTCATTTTGCTGTTTTTGGTTGGAGGCGTATTATTGCTTGAAATGGGTGCACTGTTTGAATTATGATGCTCTCATATAAATTGAGTTGTTGCAGGGGTTTTGGTAGTGGGAATAATTCCAAGTTATTTGTGAAAGCACGTGAAGGCGTTTGGTTATTGTCAAGTTTTGCAGTGCATTAACTGCAAAGTATTAAGGGATCAGTAATTTCGTATTTCTTTTAATGCTATAAGGTAGAGAGCTAATTGGAACCATTTGGAATCTTCATTGTCTTCTATTTTGTACATTATGTTTACAGTTTTTGTGCTACTTTTATAAAAAGTGCTGCGGCAACACACACACGCATGGTTTGGTACTTCAGCGGATGAACTTTAAATTTTAGTATTTCTTTTTTGTATGTGTGTAATAGAAGGTTGCTATTTGTACAGTAGTTGCAAGTTTGTTGTAAAGCTATTGCATTTTGTAAGTGGCTTTCACTTCCAAAATATTTTCTCTGGATATGCACTATTTCTAGTAGTTGTTTGGCTGTACCACATAGAAGAATGTTATTCAAATTGGCTAGTGCCAAAGCAGGACTTTTAGCATAGTAGAGTTTATGGACCAGCTTTCTTATAATTGAATGATGTGTTGACATCATTTTGATATGATTGAAGGTACTTTTGCAAATAGGTCCTGAAATGCAGGCTAATGAATGTCCTTGTAGTCCTGTGCATTTGTGCACTGGACAGGCATCCATATTCTGTACTAGTTTCATTTTGAATTTCTCTTTGCTTTTTACATACTGATTGAGGAACTGGTGTAAAGATGTGAAAGATGTTTGGCAATGTTACACATTGATGTGCACAGCCATTTGTAGACTGTACGTTTTGATTCAGTGGAATGGAGAGATGATACTGAGTTTTCTGGGGCTATTTTTGTGAGCAGTGTTTCTTGTTCCATAATGGTAGTATTACGTTTTTCATACCTTCGTCCACTGCTGTGTGTGGCATTTGGGTGTGTTTGCTTTTGTTTGTATGCTTCTTCATTAAAATATGGTTCTGTGCTCGTGGTGTGACTCAATTCACCTCCACAGATGTTTAAGAAGCTATTTTTGTTGATATTCCATTTATTGAGAAAACATTTTTGTAGTTTAGTAGTTAGTTTTGTCAGTGGTTTCATTCTGTTTAAAACTAAAATAACTTACTTTTGAGAAGGATTGCACTGTCTGTGAGAGCTTCTAGGATTCATTTTCTATGGTAGGTTTTAAGGGTTGTGCATGATTTCTCTCCTGTTTTTATAAGGTTCTGAAGGACTCTTTAGTGGAACATTTTTTGTAAAATAATTTTTGGGGTATGGGGACTTGCCACTACATCAAGATTTATAGGTGCAGTGTTAGAAGTAGTGGTAGCTGAAGTCTTGTTAATCACTTTCTGTTGCTTAACATTGCTCTACTTCTGCGTTGCTTTCTACGGATTTGATTTTTGGGAGGCATTCTTTGGGGTCTGTTGGAGAAAAAAAGAAAGTGTGGGTTGGGCTGTTGTGCAGTGTATGCGTTCTTTCTGCATGAGTGTCTGAGTATGATGGTAAGGATGTATGTAGAGGTGTATGATTGTGCAATGGGCATCTACATCAAGTTGGGAAGGCTATTCTTGTATTTGTGTGCAACTATACTGGGGTTCCGATGACAATACAAAGTATGCAGCCGGTGAGGGGAAGCACTAATACTAAATCTAATGGTACAGGATTAATTAAATGGTTTGTTCTACAATACTAGAATTCTAGTGTGTTTGAGTAACTGTTAGAACATTATCGTAGTATTGCACTTACTTTTTTGTATGGAAAGAGTAGGTTTCTTCTAAATTCCTGTTTGTACTTCAGACGCTGCTGATTTTCAGGAGACTGGTCTCTGCAATTGTAAAAGAAAGAAGTTAGTAAATATGTGTGTTTATAGCACTGTTGTTAATGTAGACGTTGATTTTTTATGTTTTTGCAGTAGTAGTGTTTTCTTCTAACTGAGCATAGTATGTACATGCACTTTCCTTTGCCTATGTGCATCCTGTATATTTTACTTAGAATCTGTTAGTTGAACATGCATTGCAAATGAATACAATAGTAAGCACACAGAGCACACTTGGCTTCTTAAGGCTCTGTTATTGGATGTTAGGAGATAGAAGAAATAATCATATGCTTTTTTTGCTATTTTTACAGGGTAGATGGCAGGAATTGTACAATAAAGCATGCAATATATGCATTTGTGAAGGTGTTGGAAATAAAGCATAAGGATTTGATGTAGAGGCAGTGGTGTTGTCAGCTGGGAGCCTCTCTAATGATGTTGTCTACCTGCATGCATGAATAAAGAGGCATGTAATCATCCTGGCTGTGTGTCATTTTATAATGCACTACAAAGCCTTTTTCCACAAATATACTGTTATTTCTCTCATCTTTTAATATGAAATAACACTTTTTAGATAGCTGTGTGTGTAAACAAAAATTTGGAGAGCAGACAGGTTTGCAAGCGACACTTGATCATAGCAGATGGGAGAAATAACAGTACTTTTATTTAACAGGTTATACAGGGTAAGTGGCAGTTACTCTGTGTCTATGCATTCATACAAGAGCTGTGCATGTACTGTGCAGAAAATATTCATACCTGTAGTTTGTGTTCATGCATGTGGATGTGGATGAATCTGCAAGTAGATATCTTGGGGAGTTGCATAGTAGTTGTTGCTGTAGGTCCTTTGCAGTCACAGCCCAATTGTACTGAGAGCGATAATGCGTACATCTAAAGTGCTGATCTGTCATGATGGAGTTAGATGTAGAGTTGTTGCATGTGATTGGTGGATTGGTGTGCGACTGCTTAACAGTAGCCAATGAGGGAATGGTGCAGAGAGCGAAGTGGAAAGGGTAGAAGGGCTGCCCCAGTGTTACACGGTCCGCGGACACCAAGGCTATCCGTGGACAGGGCATGCCACATCTGGGAAATCTCAACATATCTGGCATGGAAATAGGACTGTAGAGATCAGCAAATCAGGTGTTGAGGTTGTGGGTTGTATTGAAAGAGGCTGTGTGTAGTGAAGATGGCATTTGTGATGTCATCTTTGATGTCCTGGGTGTTAGTGTTAGCAGTGCACGGTGGCGGCGCGAGTTATGGTTGCTTATCTTACCATAACTGCCGAATTTCAGGGGTTTTTCGGTTTTACTTTGAACCATAACGTCCCTTTAACAAAGTTTTTTCACTGAATTTCATAGGTTTTTAGTAGCGCAACATAACCATAACGTCCATTTAACAAAGTTTTTTTTACTGAATTTCATAGCTTTTTAGTAGCGCAACTTAACCATAACGTCCCTTTAACAAAGTTTTTTCACTGAATTTCATAGGTTTTTAGTAGCACAACTTAATCATAATATCCCTGACTTCACATGTAACATAGAACATACTAACCCCCTCGTAGTGATTTTCATGTCCGCGGACTACCGCCATGTCCACGGACACATTGAAAATCTGAGCGTGGTGAATGTAAATTTAAATATTGTGCCCCATTTCCCCTTTGAAGTTAGCTCTGAAAAGAGCCTTTTTTTTTAACAGATGCTTGACAGACACCTGTTATTTTGTATTTTTTTTCTTGTTTTCTTTTCTTACTTTTCTCCTAAAATCTTTACATAACCTTCTCCAAAGCAACCCTTACATTCCAAAATAGAAAGGCATTTCCCGTAAAAGATAAAGAAATGCCATCTTCTTTAAAATTAACAGCATTACTGGCATCAATATTCTCATTGTTACAGAAGAACATACCAGCTCTAAGCATGAAGGCACACATGCCTCGGTTGATGACACACCTAGCAATGCTTTGAGGAGGACAAAAAACTGAACTATTGTCCCATATTGCCCTAGGTAGTAATCCAGAAAAAATTACTTTCGCATTTGGAAGGATCTTCATTACGGCTTGAACCAAGCATTCCAAATCAGCCAACAAAGTAGGGGCACTGACGTTGCCCAAATGTAAAGCACCATAGCGCAAAACTACCACATGCGGACTGTTCATCGTGCTCATATCCTCACAAACTTGTACAATTCCTTGTACATTGCAGTCAGACACAGTGCTCCACACCACCTCCACTCCTTTCACATCAAAGTTCTTTGCAACATGCTTGCATTCAGCGTACTGCTGTAAACCATGCACAAACATATCTCCCAGCACCAACACCCTAACTTTCTCCACTTCTGCCATCTTCACCACACACAGTCTCTTTCAACACAAATCCACAACCTCGACATCTGATTGGCTGATCCGTACAGTCTTCTTTCCATGTTGGATTTCCAGGAAAAACCCGGATGTAGCACGCCCTGTCCACGAACAGCCGCGGTGTCCGCGGACGGCGTCCACTTTACTTTCTGTGCCATTCCCTCATTGCATACAGCTAAGCAATCACACAATACGAATAACGTCCTCAGAACACCCCCATTTTGTGAATTTTCGAACATTTCAGGACAATTACCATTTCATTATTCAACATATTAACATTGCAAATATTATACTTTCATCTTGTACTCTGCACACAATGCTATGTTTCTCCATTAGTAGCTCAGTATACTAGATAGAATCCCATAATACAATGCTATTTATATCAATGCATCGTTCAAAGCACTAATACAGGTATTATATTTAGTGCAATATCCTTGACACTTTTTTCGGAACATTATAATAAAAATCCCTAGTACACAAATTCCATGAAAAGTACATGCACATGTGATGTCATCAGTGATTTCATCAATGACATTTGCGATGTCATCTTTGATGTCCAGGGTGTTAGTCTTAGCAGTGCACGGTGGTGGCGCGAGTTATTTTTCATAGCTTACCATAACTTGTGATTTTCAGGGGTCTTTCGGCTGTACTTAGAACCATAACGTCCCTTAAACAAACTTTTTTTAATATCACGCAAAAAATATACAAACATGGCGTGCAAAAACCAACTTCTCATAGATGGCTTTACACAGAATGTTGCAAAGTAAGAATTTATGCTCGTTCACAGTGAAGGTCAGCTGCTTCCATTTTTTTCTCGGGCCCCGGAGAGGCTCACGAAGCGGACTATAAGGTTGTATTGTGTTTTGACCTTGACAGACAGAGATTGTGATGAAAGACTTGAAGGAGTGTTGCTAAAACGTAAGAGAAGATTATGATGAAATTTATGAAACAAAACCACTTTTATATATTATATCACTATGCGAAAGATCGTTGGCACACGTAGAGTCGTATTTTGGGACTGCACCACTCATAGACAATGGAAATTGCAATTGTACTCTAAGTAACCCTTTAGATTATTTTATACCAAATATAATTACAATAGCATAGCATTAAATACCGCTCAAGTTGAACTTGTTCGTTGAAAGTGGCAAAATGTTTTCTACCCACACTATCACCGCCGAATTAATCCCCTGTTTTTTAGAGGGCTCTGAAAAAGGCAGATGACACAGGGTGGGTTAATATAAATAATTTAACCGGTCTATAGGCAGTCAAGCGCTCTACTCGCTGTGCCACTTCACTGTAGCCTGTCAAGTGGCACAGCGAGTACAACGCTCGCTTTGACATCCGTGCACAGCTTGCTAACGCAAGTTCGAATCCCGGCAAGGCCACACTCAGCCTTTCATCCTTCCGTGGTCGATAAATGAGCACCACACACCGTGGTTAATAATAAGCACTGCTTAGATACCTCACGGTTCTTAGCGCTATATGAATGGGAAAATATTATTTTATTATTAACATACTCCGTTGCACTATCTTCGATAGCAAATAGTTTCATGCCCTAATAAATAAAATGATGATTTTTAATGAAGATCGGCTGGTGAGACTAATTTATGTTTTTTAAAACTGGTATGTGGCCCCATTTTGCCTATGTCACGATTTACAGACTCCAGCGGATGGGGTCTTCAACTGCCAGGTGCAGGTCCAAATATGCAACTTCTTGACCCTCACCATTTTATGGGACAATCGCCAAGGACCAATATGCCCTTACGCAGTACTAGAGGCTACAAACAACATACCAACCAATAGGGTGGTCTAATGGCTCGTTTTTGGAGCAACCTTCTGATTATCAGAGCGACGATTTACTGCTTTTATCATAAACCAACAGCCTATCTACCGCAAAGGAACAACGCGTGGCTCCAAATAAACTTTTGCTGATCGACAGCAGAGACAATAGCAAATCGCTGAATATTCACTAAACATTTCATGTGAAATAAATGTACTTTACCAAATGTACAATCCTGCTGTTTACTTTTAAACCACAGTTTCATATTCCGAATTGTGGCGCACTGAGTTGTAAGCTGATCTAACACCCTCTGTACCGCAAAGGAACATTGCGTGCCTCAACATGAACTTTTGCGGATCAACAACAAAGACAAATGCAAATTGCTGAATATTCTCTAAACATTTGATGTCAAATAAATGTACTTTACAAAATTTGCAATCTTGCTGTTTGCTTTTAAATCACTGTTTCATATTCCGAATTGTGGCGCGCTGTGTTGTGACATAATATGTGTTGTCTTCCGGGTTCTGTGTAAAGTCACTTAGGACTGGAGAGGACTGGCAAAGTTTGATGACGCACCCTGTAACGTCACAGAGAGAGGCGGGGAATATGAATGCTTTGATAATATCAGGTTTAGGGGCGGGAGATATGATTTAGTGTCGCAAAAGCAAGTCAGCCAGGTCAATAGCGCCAGTCATAGGATTATCACATAATGTTGGCGCACACCAGCCGGATTTATCGTTTCTTTAGTGGACAAAAAGTCAGTTGACGCCCATAGGAAATTGTACTATTAGAGGACAAAAGGAGTGGTCTTAAAACACTTTCACCCTGACAACGAACAATACAAACAACGTTCTCAGAACACCCCCATTTTGTGTAATTGCAACCATTTCGGGACACCGCGAGTGTTCTTAGAACACATTCAACTAGACAGATTACAATACGGACAGCGTCCTGAGGACACCTCCAGTTTGTGTATTTACGAACAATTAAGTACACCGCGAGTGTTCATAGCTCATTTTTACCTTCCTTGCGAACAAAAATGACACATACTCCGTCCTCTAAACACCCCACCATTTAGTTTATTTACAAAATGTCAGAACAGCCGTGTTCTCCGCGGACAAATCGAACGCAACAAAAACGTCTAGCACATAAAAAAAAATTGAACCTATCTCATACTCCCCCACCCTCCCCAAACACTCTTACACACCAACACAGGGCACTAAATACAATTTTTTATCCACGTTTCACCATGCTGTGCGCGGTCGACAGCGAATACAAGATGGCGGGCGCCACAGAAAATCTGACGCGCTCCACGCCCCTCGCCGTCCAATCAGCGAACATGTCACATGTCCGTGGACATGACGCAAGGCCATGGGCCAATCGGGGTGCTGTCCGCGGAGCGAACAGGGAAGTCCGTCCGCGAAGCGAACACAGATCACTAATTTTTTTGCCTTACATTTTGGTCATTTAAAAAAAAAACTACTGGACGGATTTACACCAAATTTGCAAAAGCACGCTTTTGGGACCAGGCCGCCGCTCCTGCCGCAAATTTGGTGTAAATCCGTCCAGCGGTTCGGTCTGTAGCTGTGCGCAAAGTTTTTTCCCATTCAGTCTATGGGGGAAAAAAAAGTTTTGGGACCCCCCCCTATAACTTTTCCCCCCCCGGACGAATCCTCACCAAGCTTTGCAAAGAAATTCAGAGTGGGCCATATACTTTTTTTGCAAAGTTTGGTTAGGATTCGTCCAGGGGGAGCAAAGTTATAAGCCACCCAAAAAGTGCTCTTCCTATGGAAACACCAACTTAACCATAACTACATGGCCGCTACCGCGGCCATGTAATATAGTAATATATATATATATATATATATATATATATATATATATATATATATATATATATATATATATATATATATATATATATATATATATTATTCAAGGAAAAAACGTTCATTGTCAGAACGTTAAGGTGAACAATACATTGTAACCAAACCTTTGAAATTCAAGCAAAGAACTTTAGTTGCAGGGACATTAAGGTGAGAACTTAATGTAACAAAACACCCGATATTCAACTAAAGCCACATTAGCTTCACGCCCTGTGCTGTGCACCCTCTGGCCACATTGATGACATCACAGATGACATAATTGATGACTTTCCAAAAGACATCCCTATATATGAAATATAGATAATTCAAAATAAACTGCACACCATTAACAGCCCTCGCTCCAAGATCAACATTTTTTAGCCTTCTATGCAAGCCACTCAGGATGAGCTCCAAAAAAACATATGATGTAATTTGCTCTTCTCCTGACAGATGCTCATGGGAGGTGTAGCTTATCTCAAGCCTTTGTCATGCCCAAATTATTCTCCTTTCATTGTCTAATATGTTCTCTTCTTTCTGTGACAACCTCTACTGACTATTCTATGTTTTAAAACATTGAAGACACTATGGCACTCTGAAGATATTCAGCCAAATATTTTATCAACATCCCACTAATCAGTAATACATTATTTATTTCATTTTTATTTTTTTGAGTCCTCTATATACCTATGCTTGTCCTTCTTACCATCTTCAGAGTTTAGTAGAAAAAATGATTATCAACTGTGGACCACACTGGACAAACTCAAGTAAAAGGTGCAGTCAGTGTCAGTCCTCTTTATATGGTTGTACGTCAAAAAACAACCCTTTAATGCCTAATCCAAAAAGATGTATTTGTTTAATCTGATTTGGGGCAGGCTTCATCATGTGGTATTAAGCTGAAATAGAGGGGTTCACCCTCCAAACTCTGTCTCCCTGCACCCTAGTACGATCTTCTGTGTTAAACCCTGATGCCCCATTAAGTAACAACCCAGCCATTCCTAGTCCACACAGTGTGAAAACAATCCTGCTCTGCAGTGCTGGATTATGAATTAGGCCAGGTAGGCACCAGCCTACTGGCCCC
This sequence comes from Ambystoma mexicanum, assembly GCF_040938575.1. Taxonomy (NCBI): domain Eukaryota; kingdom Metazoa; phylum Chordata; class Amphibia; order Caudata; family Ambystomatidae; genus Ambystoma; species Ambystoma mexicanum. The sequence goes on along the minus strand of NC_090929.1, from coordinate 969,743,245 downwards.
ACTCCTTTTAGGGGCCTGACAACAACTGATCAAGATAAAGCAGTGTAGAAAATCTAAAACGCATTATGAGATCATTTACGCGGGGGCACAATGAAAGGACTCATCCTGTCCCTGAGCCCCTGGATTGAGGCCTGCAACACCATAAGAACCAAAACACCTAGTATCGTAGTGTTTTTTGCCTCCTTGATCAGCTAACATTAAAGAGCCCAAACATTCTGGGGCAGGGCTCAGCCAAGGGCTGGTTGTTCTCCCATTCCTAAGGAGTTTCCGGTCGGACTTGGCTCCTCACACTGTTGCTGGTCACTTAGATGTGACTGGCACATCTGACCACTGATCAGATCATTTTTACAATCCCTGTGTCGATTTAGAAATGGGAAGCTTGCACTATATTCAATCCCAGCTAGGCACTGACAGGACCAGAGATTCACATCAGACCTGCTTAAATTTACTTCTCTGGTTGCTTGTCTTGTGAGGGGAAAAGTAGCTTTTCTCAGGTGGCACCGGCCCAAGGTGTCATAGCTTACAGGGGACCCCATATCCCATGTGTGGCTGTGTAGACAATGCAGAAAACAGAAGGACACTGCCTGCCAAACACTCTTCCAGCGCTGGAATGCATTTTTGTGCAGGAAATCACTTCTACTACTCGAAGATCATGGGAAGGGAAATAAAAGTCAGACAGAACGCTGTAAAACTGGAATTGGAGTACACTCAGTGCAGTTGTGCTCAAAAGTGGCTGATCAGCTTATTGCATATCTCCACAGGCGGTTGGTGTGTATCAGAGAAAATCTGGCTCATGTTTGAGAGGAATAATGTGTATCTCTCTACGGAGAGTTGGAATGAACAGGTTGCCTATGGCTGGATCGCACCATGTTAGCACAACTGGCGTCCACTTATTTTCTGACCTTGAGGTTGAGCCTGACACTTAGAAGGTGGGTCTCATATTTCTTTGGCTGGGGTTCGGACGGCCATTTGTCAGGGGCATAGACGCCCTGAATTTTGTTTTTTTAAGTAAATTAATACAATTATGTGGGTAATTCCATTTCTGCAAGGGTCATCTGCTGATTAGGAATCAAAAGGCTAACCCATTTACAAAAGACTTGCCTCACACCAGCATGCTACATATATAAAGGTTTTTCTTCTTATAGATAAGGGAAGGGCGTGGTTTGTGTAGACAGGGAGAGCTCTGCATATGTTATGGAGCATTACATCATCTTGTTTTTCTATGCCTCTCTTTCCTGTCCTCTCCACTTCCTCTAGCACAAAGCACTTTGAGTGTGATATCAGAAGGGCAAAGTACACTTCTTTGAAAAACTGGAATTGGACCCCTAAACGAGAAGTGCTTTAATCCAGTCACCTGTGGACTTTTACCTATAACGGAAGGGGTTTCATACCACTTCTTTGAATAATCTTCTGAACTTCAACCCTTCAAGATGATTTCATGGGACCTCTGTCAGGAGAGTTGATCTCTCCAAAGTCCTCCACCAGGGAGGTGAAATGGAGTGTTCCAGGCAGAGGCAAGCTCTGTCCCCTAACCATACCCAGGGACCATTGGGGGTGAACCTGCTGCAAGACCTGCCTCTCTGCCAGCCACAATGGTGCGCAGGACCTCACAGTGTAATAGTACCCCTACAGTTGGGTGCCTGCCTCCCATTTTTGGGGTCCTGTGAAAAAGGACCCATCTTGTCCCTGATTCCCTGGAGTAGGACTCAAAGCAACCCATGGAGTGACCTGCTGCTGGGGCAAGACATGTCTCTCTTCCAGCCTCAGTGGTAACCAGAACCTCACCATGTTGAAGGACCCATGCAGTTGTGTGCCAGACTCCCTCATTTTGAGAGAATGAGAGAAGGACTCATTTTGTCCCATAATTGGACTCACATCACCCTCAGAGCCAAAACAGCTAGGATCCTTGGGAATTGCTTGCACAGCAAGACCCAAGAGCTCTGGTTTGTAGCTCTCGGACCACCAAGAACATCTGAAAAATGCACTTTTGACTGCTAAATGCCCCATTGGTGCATTTCTGGGCCCAAGAGATTGGTTATGTCACAGTTATCCCTTTTGCAACTAAGAACATATCGTTTTAAAAACATTGGGCCTCATTAGGACCATGCCAGTAAGGCAACAACGGTGCCGGTAAACCTATTGGCACTGTTGTTACCGGACCGGCATAGTACGACTCTGCGGGCGGGTGCCGTTCCTCCTGCCAGGATCAGACATGGCGGGTGGAATGGCACCCACCCGCAGAGGTTCACGTAAGCACCGGCACCGTTATTAACGGTGCCGGTGCTTGCGAGGTCCCCATTCCCATTGAGTCCTATGGGACTCAATGGGAATGGGGATTAACATTTACTGGCGCCTGACTTCCCGGAACACTGGGGTGGAAATCCCACAGTGATTCCGGCAAGCTAGGCACTGGTAAATATTGCAAGTTCGGTGGCAACCCGTCACTAGCACCGACAGGGTTACCATCGGACTTGTAATGAGGCCCATTGTGGTTATTACTTGCTTACAACCCCGATTATTTCTCAGAGTGCTGCATCTTGCTATCTTTTCTTCTTCTGTGTTCTTTCCTCAGAGGTGGATTTTGGGTAGTGTTTTTCTTGTTAGTTATTATTATAAACAATGTGTTTAATTAAAGTATATATACTTTAAAAGAACATTGAATGGTCCTTCCTTTATTTAGGACTGCTATATTTCACTCTTTGGGTTGCAAATGAATGATATTCATATCCCTCTTGAGACTATAGCCTACCCACAGCCCATGTTTCTGCAAGAGGTAAATCTGCACCCGTTTTACCATTATGGATGTGTTGGCTTTTGGTTTTGTAGAAGTGTGAGGACTGAGCAGGTGCTTTAGCCTGTTATCACCCTGTAATCATCCTTGTACACCTCCAGGGCAAAATCCAATTTTTCACATTGAGGCACCAATCCTTGATGGTGACTCAATGAAACAATTACACAGCAGATTTTAGAGTGCCTTGTAATCACCATCATTGTACCCCACCAGGCCTTCTGAGGACCACATTCTTTCTTCGTGAATTGCAACTAATGAGCTGTTCAACCCTCCTGCATTCTCTAGTATTCTGGTACCGCATAGTGCTTCAAAAGATTGGGTCACTGAGGTACTGCAACCCAAAGGAGCTTTTTCCAGTCGATATACCAATAAAAGAATCCAACAATTACTTTTAACTCAAAGAATTTCTCTCACATGTACTGTTTTCTATTACCAAATTGGTGTGAAATCACACCAACAAAAGATGACAATTGAACCTCATGACAAGTAGGTGAAGTAATGTCATATTTAGGGATATGGGCTGTACTGCATTTGATAAATACAATGTGTTGCAACGCTCTAAACACAAACATTACCTTTCACTTTGCATTAGTGTACTTTTGGAATCGGTTGTGATATAATTCATTACCCTTTTCAGAAGGTCTGGTTTGGAAATGGCATACTGCAGTGTAAGTCATTCTTTACTGCGCTTTGCATGCAAACACCCTCATTCGTTGTGTATACAATCTTCCATTCCAGTAGGGGTACAGTAGTGTGGAGTAGGATGATTTGTTTATGGGTTTATACCTGTTTCCATGATTGGGAAACACTAAATTAAATGTGCTATATCTATGAGTGACACACAAAGTTGATGGGTGTAGCATTAGGAGGGAGGAGCCAATTTGACCTTTTGTGTTAGTGTTTATGTGCAGAGTTTATGAACAGTACATTAATGGTTCATTTTGGGGTGGCCTAGGCTCACATCTATGATTGTGATGTGAACAAGGCGAAACAGGTACTTGAATGAAAAACACTGAATTAAGAGAGGCACGGAATTACAGATATGCTCCTCACTGACAAAACATTAATCAAAATGTAACATTTCGACAGCATGGTATTTTGAAAGGGAGGACACCTCTTGAACTGCACCATAACCGACCTGTGAAACTCTTTGTTTTGGATAGCATTTCCGAGCATGGCACAGAATGACCCACAATCACCTTAGAAAGGATAATGAACATATTATGTCACCAAGAAGGAGCGGATTAACAACCTCCAGGGCAAACAATGATTGTATATTTGGGGCGCAACATAATCACACATTAACCTTGGCAGTTGTTTTTTGGGAGAGTCAGAAGAACAGTATATTCAGATGCTACTACCAGGAGATACGTGAGAGCAGGACCCCAGGACGGAGACAAAGATAATTGATTGGTGGAGTTACTATGCAGGAACAAGTAGACACTGGCTCCCATCACTTAACAATTTACACTCACATGTGTAGCAACATAACCTATTGCAAAAAATGCTTCTCCAGCAAGGAAATACGGTACCGCTCCTGATGGCACCATTGCAAATTCAAGAATATACGTCCCAGCAAGAAATACACATCTTGGCCTATCATCTCATGAAGAATTATTGGGACTTTCTGAAAAAAAAACAATATCTGTTCATATTCCAAAAGGAGCGCCTAGGTTGGGCGGATCGAATTTGCTGCTCATTTCCCAGACAAGTGTCCTAGCCACTTCTCCACCAAGATAGTGGCACAGATGCCTGCCTAAGTGCAAATGAGCTACTTTCTGGCCAAGATTCTTGACAGAATTGTGGACAAAGATGCATATTTTAGCATTTGTGATTTCAGAGTTTGTGAGGCACTTAAACCTAGGCAAATCACTATCTATGTTGGGCAAGCCCAATAAATGTTCCTGATTTATATTTTTACAAACATGTGCAAAAGTATTTTGTCTCTCCTAGACTTTCCAATTCTTGTTTGTGCAGCCTTTTTTCAGTGCTTCTCACAGTGCTTCTCACAGTGACAATGTCTGTGTATTTGCTGTAAAGGTGGGGTGAATTCCAACAAATGTTTGGTGCTGTCATGCTTAATCATCTCAGTGCAATGTGGATTTATATATTAAACTTATACGGGGTAATTAATGGAATGATTGTGCGCCGAAATGTGTGGCGCAAGCGTGAAAAAGCCAGCGCACGCGTGCGATTCGCAGGCAAGCGATTCATGGTAGGCTCTGCGCGTGGCTTTCCCGGGAGCTGCTCCAAATCCACGCTAACCTTACACGTCACTGTGACTTTCCAAACGCTGTGCGCGACACGCACAGCGAAAGCACACTACTTCTAGTGCACACACCTAAAAAGGGGGAACAACGAGTGAAAATGTGGGCGTAACGGGGGAAGTACCGCTGGGAAATACGCGCAGAGCTCGCAAACAACACTTATTCATGGAATCGAATAGGGAAAACCTGCGCACCCCAAAAGACATGCACACGCACAAATACGTCCACCACATGAAAGCAGGCAGAAGCGCCCCCGCGCATTATAAAAGTGTGCGTAAACCACAAACAAGCATATGCAGCTACGATTAATGTCCCATTTCTCGCAGCAGTGATCGTGGGACACCGCAGGAGGAGATTAGATGCTTGATGACCAGGTCTATGGCAGGTATAGGTTTTCACCTCGTATCATCCTAGACCTGTTCACTGAGTGGGAGAATGACCTAACATCACCCACCTTGTGCTCCCAAGCACTGAGCCCCTTGGAAAAGTTGCTCAATGTCCTGCATTATTTGGCCACTGGGTCATTTCAGCGGACAACTGCCATAGTCGGGGGCGTCTCACAGCCCACGCAGTCACGCTGCCTACACCAGGTGTTGGCAATCATGATTGCACCCCCCTCAGTCCGCAGGCACATATACATGCCCAGAACACCCGCAGGAAGGCAGGCCGTGGTCCATGATTTCTACAGGGTGGCACACTTCCACAAAGTGCTTGGTGCCATTGATTGCACCCATGTGGTCCTAGGTCCACCTAGGGCCACTGAGAACATCTACTGCAACCGCAAGCACTGGCATTCCATCAACATGCAGGTTGTATGCGATGCTAAGGGAATCATCACCTCTGTCTATGCAAACTATCCAGGGTCCACCCATGACTGTTTCATATACAGAATGTTCGCCTGAGCCGGGACCTGGAAGCAGGGAAGCATGGCAACACATGGCTCATTGGTGAGTACAAATGCCTGTGCACATGCATGCATATCACACACAGACAAATACACCAGACCAACTAATGACAACCATTATCACCTCCCCAGGGGACAGTGTCTACCCTCTGAGAACCTACATGATAACGCTGATACGGAACCCCACCACACTACCCCAGGTAAGATACAACCCAGCCCATGTTGCAACCAGGGTAATAGTGGAGAGCACATTCAGAGTGCTCAAGTCACGCTTCCACTCCCTTGACCACTCTGGCGAGCAGCTACTATATGCACCCCCAGTAGTGTGCAGGATCATTGTAGCAGCATGCGTCCTGCACAACATTGCACCACAGTGGGGCGTACCAGTGGACATGGTGGTGCCCCCACATCCCCAACCAAAGGCTCTGGCACTGTGCATGGGAGAGGAAAGGGCACGTGGCGAGGCAGCCCGTACCCAGCTTGTGGCCACATTCTTCACCTAAACTCCCACCCCAGTGGAGTGCGCACAGTCCTGGCACATACCAGGTGACAATCAATATTGACAAAGGGACAGTCAACTGTCACAACCTTACCACCCTGAGAATGTGTCCACGGAAGTGCTACATTGTGTGCATCCCTAGCTTCTTAAACATAACCAATCCCGTGTGACCAAAAGGAACACATGAAAGGTGCATATCCCACCACCCCCCTGCAAAACAGGGCATGAAAATACTGGTATGTCACGTAAACCCTCCTAAACCCCATGACCTCCATCCACCACACCATGCCATGGCATGCAATGGCAAAACAGCAAACAAAATGCACAACACTTGACACAATTGTCATGAAGTGCCACGTGAGAAATGTAAACAGGCACTAGACAATTACACCTGACATGGAATCTGATTAAATGACTGACCATAACCTCCCACCCATAAAATGTGTGGCACAAATGCATACCACCAGCGGTACAAGCAACAAAAGTCAAAATGCCTGTTGCCATGCACATTGGGCAATAGAAATGTGCCAATAGAAACACTGTGTGCTGCGTGTTTGTCCCCTGCAACACGCCGCTCAACAGATAGCACAGTGAGTGTGCTGTGCATCGGTGAAAGCCCTTGAGCATCATGAAAAATAAGTACAATCAACGAAAAGTACCCTGTGATGCATGTACACAATGAAGGAATTTAAAGTGATCATGCACTGCAGGGACACAGCATGCATGAGAAGGCAATCTGGGTGCACGTGTGTGCATGTTGATGGTTTCAAATGCCACAAAGCACCACACTGTCACATGAATGCACAATAGACAAACAATAATAGAAAACAACCACCCACATGTGTTGATGTTGAAATTTAAAAACAAATCCTCCATGGGCTCAATGCCTGCACGGCCCGACCTGTGTGAGAGATAAGCCATCGTCGTCATCATCCTCTGGATGTAAATCAGAAGGTGGATGTAGCACAGTTGCCTGACCACGCCTATCTGCAGCAAGCACCTCCACGGCAGCAAGCATGCGGGTCTAGTAAGCCTGGTCCTGCATGGCTATGGCACGTAGGTCTGCATGCAGCACATTTTGTGAAACACGTGCTTCCTCCTGCAAGGTCTCACATGTATGATGGAGTTCTGCCTGCATGGCCTCACATGACATACAGAGCACCTCCCGCCTTGCACAGAGTTCAGCCGAGATGGTGTTTTCAAGCTGCTCCATCTTCTCTTCTGACTGCGTCCTCTGGGTCATCATGAGCACACCCAGAGGAGAGGTGAGGGATTGGTTTTCTTCCCTCAGGACCTCCCTGTGTGCCTCTGCTTGAGCAGCAAGTGCTTCGCGCAGAGCCACCATTTCATCCCGGCATGCCCTGTCGGAGGCCGCAATGCCCAGCCTGAGTGAACGGAATGTGGACCGCGTTGCCTGCTGCTGGAGCTTCACCTGCCTCTCAGGGGTAAAGATGGAATGGGCGACAATTTCCATGCCTTGAGCCATCATATCAACTGCTCCCCCCTGTTGCAGTGCTATGGCATACATTGCATGCTCTCACTCAGTGGTCCCCGCTGGTACACAGCCACTGCGTTGCCAGACACTACACCTGTTGGGCCCATGTTTCTTGCTGGGTTGGCACTACCCGCGGCTGCAGGACTGCATCCCTCCATCGACCTGATGCCCCAGGAACATGAGCAACTGGTGTGGAGTGAGACCCTGCACCCGTAACCACCACAGCCAGACATTCCAACACTGCCTGGCCCCTTGAGGGCACTCCCCTCACTGCAGGTATCGTGCACAGAAGATCATCCACTGCAGGATCACTCACCGGCTACGACACATCATAATGCACATCCAATTCAACATTGTTGTCAGAGAGTCCATCAGAGCTTGACTCATAGTCAGCCCTGGACAAGTGTTGGTACTCTTGTTCAGAGAGGAATTGCCATAGCATTTCGGTGATTGACTGCTCATGTGGGCGGGACAAAAACTGATATGCAAATGAATATTTCTCATCTGTGAAAGGTACAGTGAGCAAAAAGAATGTGCTGCAAACTCTCATCTCAGAACAGGTTATCATTCCATGTTCTTTCTGGAGAGGATCGCCTGCTACCTTTTTTGACATTTTTGCAAGGAAATTGGGGTTGGTCACCCTGAGTTACTTGGGGCAACCAGGCGTGGACTCCCTGCTCACTGTGCTTAGAGAGGCACAGCTTCACCTCATTGATGAGGCCCAACAAGGCTGAAACACGTGTATGGGGTTGCTGTTGGTACTCTTGTTCAGAGAGGAATTGCCATAGCATTTCAGTGCTGGACTGCCCATGTGGGCCGGACAAAGACTGATATGCAAATGGGTATTTCTCATCTGTGCAAGGTACAGTGAGCAAAACGCGTGTGCTGCAAACTCTCATCTCAGAACAGGTTATCATGCCATGTTCTTTCTGGAGAGGAGTGCCTGCTACCTTTTTAGAAATGTTTTCACATATACTATAATGCATACAATGTTGGGTACACATTGACCCCACTTCCAGCACTGGATAAACTAAGCTAAGCCACTGCTGGTGATTAATAAATTAGGCAAATTTCACTCAGTGTCTTCTGTGATCAGGAGTTACAGGTACAGTGGATATCTGTGATTAACATGGCCCCAAGTATTGTGCAGGAAACCTGTACTTTCACACGAATTCCTAGGTCTGAGGGTTGATCCATGCAGATGTTTGACATGTTGCAGCAGTACGTGAGACATTGTGATTATTGTCATCCTGCAGTGTCAATTCAGCCAGTGTACTGTGTTCTTCTGCTGTGCTTTGTGTAAAATGGCAGAGTAATGTGTGTCATTTCTCAGCTTTTACGCTGGGGTCAAGTTTAGTATCTGGTGTTGCTGTTTGACTGGCTGGTCCTGTATTAGACATTACATTTAGCAGAAGACGTGTTTGTTTGTCAACTTTTGTTTGCCTTGGCAGGAGGGCTTGCTTTCAACTTTGCAATTACTTGATCAACTTTTGTTGGTGTCAGTTTTGTTTCAAAGCTAAGAACAGTATGGGCTCATGTTCATCCGAGCTTTCACGTTAATTAAAGGAGCAAAAGCCTTCAAAAAGTATTTTACTAATTTCATTGATGTCATGGCTCATTTCCAAGCTTTTGTATGGTGGGTAGGAGGGGCAGAACGCAACTTTCGCTTCTCCTGTCTCCCTTCCTCTCCGCCACACAAATGCTCCAGCATTTGCACTGGAATTAATTTTGTTGCTGGGACAAATGCTGGAGATCCCTTAGTGGTCAACCAGCTTTCTGCACTACCATAGCGATCCTTCATAAATGCTGTCTGCCATGTCAGACAGCATTTACAATTACAAATAAACACTGTCTGAACCTTTATTTGTCATTGTGAACACTGCTTACCATGAGGGTATGGTAATCAATGTTCACAATACTTTTAGATCTTAGATGTTCTTAATATGCCTTATGTTAAGATTCATATCGCTTTGCAGAGAACTAGATTGTACTCATTCTACTATTTGTTACATGTTGACAGAAATTAGAAATAAAGCACAACAAAGAAATCTTTGATTTCTTATGAGGTCATCTGTATGTTATCAGTGGTACTGCACCTCATAAAAAAATGATTGCATGGTAACCGTATTCAAAAAGGGACACCTACATGTAGCCCAGTGGGTGTAACGCTCACCTGGTATCCACAAGGATGCCACCCGACTTGGTTGGACTGCTCCCGACCTGGATTCGCCTCCCCCGGGTTCTTGTTCTGCCGAGGATCTATTCTGGAATACAGGAGTTCTGGTTTAGCCCACAATCGCTTTCTCTCTGGGCCCACCTCCCTTCTGAACCCCAACGACCCCCTTAGAGTTTTCCTCATCTTGGATTTTGATAAGATGCGCTCTCCGCCCTGCAGTTCTGTGCAGGGGTGTGTCGTGAAATGGGCGCTTCGCTGCCAAGTTGCTTCACTGGCGTGGGCCCGAGAGTCAAGACCTGCTGCGACTCAGTTCTTCAGGTAAGTCTATTGTTCTTGATAATTTGTCTGTGATTGTAATTGCCCTTGTTAATGTCCTCCTTCTCTCTTAGGTGTAGAAGGGATGATGAAGACGTCAAGCTGGTTGAGAGGGCTGTGCTCGAGATGGTAAGTGAATGCGCGGAGTGCGGCGCTATGTGTGCTTTTGCAGTTTGCTAACATGTGTTATTCTTCTCTTGCAGGCCGCCATGATGTTCTGGATGGTGAGCGGCCGGGAGGATGCGGAGCGATGAGTGGATGTTGTCCGGACCGCCGTCAAGTAAGTATGAGAGCTACCCGCCTTGCCTTTCTCTAGCAGGTTGATGGAGGCCGGCACGGAATAAACCAACAGCGAGTTCCGCTCAGTTAAGCGCGCTTCCAAATGATGCTTGAATGAGGAATGCAAATGCTTACTAATGTTGTCTTTCTTTTTCCTCCTCCAGGTTGCTGCTTTCAAGCGAGGACGAGCTTCCGACGTGACACTGGAGCGACCATCAGCAGGTAAGGATGGTTAATGGTGTTCTTCTTCTCTTCCTTTGCAGGTGCAGGCCTGGAATGCTAGGTGCAGGCCTGGAATGCTGAGGACAGATCACGCTGAACGTCACGGTGCAAGTGCAGAGCAACGCGAAGCGTGTGCCGCAGCTTGGGCATGGCTTAAATAGTCTGCAGGTATCCCAGGTGCCTTCAGGCCTGACCACACCCTAGATGCTAAACCGCATGGTTCAGTTCTGAACTGAACAGTGTGGGAGCAGCCATGTTGTTCCATTCCCATTGAAAGCTCCAGCTCCTTCTTCTGCCATATGAGCCTGGCGCCAAAGGCTCCAGGACTGACTCCAGGAAAATCTTGGGGGGCATGATTGGGCCCTTGGGGCCATGCAGGGACACTGTGATGTGGCCCGGAGGCCCGAGTACCAGGGGCAGGGGCTATGGCCATGACAGTGGGGCCAGGAAAGTAGCCTGACTACCTCTGGCTGTAAAAAAAAGAGCCCTACGCAATCCCAGCTTTGAACGTGACACAGTCACATGACATGTTACAGCGCTCCTGATTGGAAGAAAATTAGTTAAACAAGCCACTACTGGATTACATTGGCACTGCTTTATTCTTTCTCTTCCCTACAGCAATGGCATTGGCAATATTTTGGTGGCTATGCTCTCAAAACGTGCCAAAACACAAAAACGGGATGCATAGGTTCATATCCAGCCTATCTTGATCTGTCTACGGTTCCATCACATCTGGGCCAAGCCCTCACTCCGATCCTAAAAGGGGGCATGATGTCAGGAAATGACTGTCCCATCTTTGGCAGCCGATTTAATACACATTGTTTGCATTGCATTCCACTGCACATGAACCATCAGAAGCTATGCCCAACAATGTATGAATGTAAAAATGGAGATAACACCCATTGTATTATTGGTATTGATGTGCTACATGGTTTATTATACTGTCAAAATATGCACATCATTAATTAGCATACCAATTGTCATAGGGGGTCATTGTTAAGGCAGTGGCGCATTAAATGGGGTGTTAAAGTGAGTTGTAATGCTTTTATGACTTCATTTAACGCTCTACACATGTGTTTGACTCTCCAGTGCATGGGAGGGGTGCAAAGCAGTTTTCACGTACGCTTTGCTTTGCGTCTACCTCTTGGAAGAACACCTGGTTTTACGCCTGGTTGAGAGTTCTAAGCAGGTGTAAGTCCAATGGATTCCTATGGAATATGCCGCAACTCTGCACGTGATAAATATCAGGCATATTCCCTAAGAATCCATTGTAGAAAGGTGCCAGCACAGCAATGTTTGCAGGCAGTGTTTTATATTTTATATAGTGGAGAGAAAAAATTGAAGAGTAAAGGGAATTTCTCCTTGATTTACTCTTCATTTGCACTCTGCTTTGTAAACTCTGCATGCAATTTGCACATTTTACAAAAGGACCTTCAAAGTGATTGTTATGCTAATTAGGGAAACATAGGCACTTTGCATAATTATGTAAACCAATCATGGGGCTCATTGTGCCTAAGTTTCTAAACATTTGTGTACATGGTGCCAAAACGTCTGCATCATTGGCATTGTGGAAGCATTCATACCCAAAAGTCAGACGTGTGTTGTTTACCAGACTCTACTCTTTACTATTTGGGGAAATTCTTGACTTCCTTGCAGGGTATAAACATTGGGCCTCATTAGGACCCTGGCGGAGAGGGTTTTACGCCAGCGTAGTGCATGGCGTACCTCTCCGCCATACTACGAGTTCCCGTAGCGCCATGGCGGCCTTTTCCGCCTGGTTTTACCAGGCGGAGAAAACCATGGCGCTACGGGACCTCGTTGTTAATTACGCCACCGTATTTTACGGTGGCGTAATTAACTCCTTCCCCACTCCCATTATACCCTATGGGGCAAAAATGGGAATGGGGAAGGGCAGAATGGGGATTGGGGATTTACCGCCCCGCCAAGGTCGGAATGGGGCGGTAAATCCGCCAACCCCCATGGCGCTATCGGCGGCTTTCCGCCATGCTTCGCGGTGCATTTAGCACCGCGAAATCCGCCTGGGTCCTAATGAGGCCCATTGTGTTTAGTTTGTTACAGACTGATATGGGCCCTTTCATGCTGTGCCTCCTCTAGGTCACTTTGCATGCAAGTTGGACCAAAATACCTATTTTTCTCATCACTATTACACTTTCATTGAATGAAACATGAATGGTGATTGATGTCAAGAGGGGCTGTCAAAAATGTGTCACCTTGAAATAGCAGATCCTCCTTCAATCTGGTTCTTTTCCAGCTCGGTTCTAGTTTATTAGTTGATGGCCCGTCTTATGCCTGTGTGCAGCGCTCAAGTTTAGGGTACACGTGAGTGGATGGAGCTCTCCCACTTTTTTCAGAGGGCACCTTGATATGCTAATTTCTGGTGACATCACATTCAATTGGTTTGGTAATGAGCCCCCCCCCCACCTTTATCTTTAGGACTTGACCCTGTGTGAAAAGTCCACCTCACAATAGCAGAGTAGCAGGATATAGTTTACAATTTGATTTTAAAACCCAGAAAAGAACCAACTAAAACCATGTCTTGACAAAATGTAGAAGAAAAAGAAATTGTGCAAATGATTGTGGGTCAAGATTGTCTACTCATGATCTGTGTACACACCCCACTAACTGTTTGTTCTCAGAAAATGATACAATAAAAAAAAACATTATTAGAATATATTTTATTTTAAATATTAAACAAGGAAATGCAGGTAGTTCCTTAACTTCTAAATGCTCGGGAGGTCACATTTAAATCACTACAAATAACATTGGGCTACAATGAAATGAACACTGTGCAGCCTAACTACTTTTATCTCACCAATATTTTCTTTTAATATTAAATATCCAGTCTACTTTGCATCTTTGTACAAATATCCACGCATAGAAAAACAAATAGAAATGACTTTTTTTTAATTTGGTTTATTACACACCTTAAACACATATTACAACTACAACTTTATCAACATCAATTACTTCCTAAAATACATTTAAAACAAATCCATATACAAAATCAATATAAACATTAAGACTTACCCATTACTACAATGTCATCATTATTTTAAGTCAATCATCTCTTCAAACTCTCTTTACTAGGGATAGACACAAACATTGATATTGATGGTTTCACGCTAGTTAAATCAAACAATCTACAGTCTAGAATAATGTCTATTTTAAACTCACTTCCCCCTTCATATCAAAACGTGAAGCAGTTCTCATAGTAGTTTGAAACAAAACAATTGACTTCGTTTTCTCTGAATTTATTAAGCAGTATTGGCATCATAGAAGTATGCTGACTTTACTTGGGTTTATTTAAACCTAACATGTTGGACACTCTATTACAAACTGTTGATTCTTAGCTTTGGCACACTTGATTGTCTCTTATGATGTTAGATTTGTTGTTAAGGCTTGGTTATCTCAGGTCTTCTGTTGCTTTTGGAGTGCTGCGAGCAGTGCCTTAAGTGGCACTGCAAATCGAGCCAGGGCTCATCGAGGGGGCGTGGCCTAACAACGGGCGTCTTCATGGCCCGTTAGGCCACGCCCCCTTGACGAGCCCTGGCTCAATGGGCTACTGGCACCCCTGCCAGGCAGCCTTTTGTAGAGATTAGCTGCTGATCTCTGCATTTATTTTGTATAGGCTTGCCTGGCAGGGGACAGCGCCTCGCCTATTCAGCCTTAATGGTGATGCTTCCCCTTGCCAGCTGGGAAGGGGCAGCGTCACCATTAAGGCTGAAAGGGTGAGGCCACTGGAAGCAGAGGCCTTTTTCCTAAAGACTGAAACTCCCGTGAATCCGCGGGAGCTTCAGTATTTAGAAAGCAAAGCCTCTGCTTCCAGCGGCCTCACGTTTTCTCCATAATGGTGGTGCCGGCCCACGTGCATCACTTGATTAAAGGGATGCCTCGCAGGTGCGGCGCCACCATTATGTCTAAAAGGCATTTTTTTCTGAAGCCTGAAGCTCTCGCTCACGAGCGAGAGCTTCAGGCTGTAGAAAAAAATGCCTTTTTGTGTAGTGGCCGGGGCTGCCAGGGGAGATTAGTGGGCCCCAGCAGGGCCCCGCCTCAAAACGAAATTTCAGAGCCTGCCGGTGCCCAGCCCTGCCAGGCCCCAGCCACTTAAAGCCCTGGCTGCGAGAGTGGAGCGTAACTCTCATACTATTTTCAAGGAAGCAAGTTCACCCTCACAATGCCCCAGTTACATGTGTTCATTATGAAATAGGTTTCAATTGCTTTATTGACTATTGCAGACTCCAATTGGAGCACTTGTTATTCCACACTTCAGTTTGAGATGTCTTAAGCTTGTAGCGATCCTAAATGTAAATGGGTGGAGTGAGTCCTATTATGAAGATGCTGTCCCAGGTGTCACTTTTAATTATAAATAACAAACCGCATGTACTTGCACTATATTAAATGTTTCAGTGATATGATTTTTCAGCAGGGCTCCCATAATACTTTTAAATGATATCTGGAATTGAATAAATTCTCGTAAAACATACATACGTAATTTGGTGCTTGTTTACTCACGTTTTTTCTTTCAAAGGCCCAAGAAGGTGGAACACAACCTCGCACTAGGCTGCTCCGTCAAGTAATTTCTCCCTTTCGTCAGTGCACCTGCTCCAAAATCCCTTGCAGGTAATCTTTTTCTGCTTTGTAAAAGGTCCCAGCATTTAATCCTTTCTGGACAAGGCCCTTTTATAGAGATTTCTCCTTCGACTACATCCAGTTGGAATCCTAATCGGCTTCTCGCCTGTCGTACGGGCTCTCTTGTTTCTCTGTTTTCCCCAAACTCTCTTTTCTTCCTATGTGTTTGAGCTTAGAAACTCAGCAAACCCCACCCACACAGTATCATTTGGCACAACGTTTTGGATTGGACAGCCTCTGAAGATGGCCTTCGCTTTCTCTCCTACATACATCTATTGGGCCATTGAATATGTATGTGTCATAAGGGGATCCATTTGCAATGAACTAGCATCCTTTTCATGAGTGAGAAACCAATATTCATGTTCCATATACTTTTTTTAACATGGACATGTGATAATGGTAAACATCGCATATTCACATTCATAAGAATATTCGGAATCCTAAAATATAATGTATGTTTCTGCTATTTCATGTCTGATTGAGTTATTACCATACGCAAATTATGCATACATCATTAACTTAATATATTTTTTAGTGCGCATTTGCGGCGTAATTCATAGATTTCAGCATAGAGGCAGTGCACGCGAGCAGCGCAAAGAGGGAGCGTGTGCCAGCGTACGCCATCCGCGTGCACTAAACAGCATTCTGGCGCACCGCGTATTCATGGAATTACCAAGTCATTTTGAGCGCTGGCGCAGAGAACATCCCCCAGCGCCAGTTATGCCCCTAAGAATGGCCCTTGCACAAGGAAAAGGCATTGAAATCCCCAATGCAGCGCAAAGGGCCGTGCTAACCCTGCACCAGCTTACAGGGCCGGTACACTGTAATCGCATGAAAAAACTAAGTGCACCCGGCTCACAGCACCCAAAAGCGTGAAAATGTACTGGCGCACCCCTCGGAATACGCGTACCCCACTTGTGCCAGGTAAATTGCATAGAAAAAGCACCCCCTGTGGCGTGGGCTGCCTGTGGGGCATGCCCAGGATGGATGGGGTGCCTGCTTGTATTTCGGGGGTGCACGGGGTGTTTCACATGCGATAGGCCTTGGGCAAGAGCGGGGTACGTGTATTTCGGGGGTGCGCGGGGAGTATCACACGTGATAGGCATTTTGCGAGCGGGGTACGTGTATTTGGGGGAAACGCAGGAAGTTTCACACGCGATACTCCAGATGAGAGCGGGGTATGTGTATTTTGGGGGTACGTGGGGAGTTTCACACGTAATAGGGCTTGTGGGAGTGGGGTACGTGTATTTTGGGGGTACACAGGATGTTTTACACATGATAGGGCTTCTGCGAGTGGGGTATGTGTATTTCGGGGGTGCGAGGGAAGTTTCACACGCGATACTCCAGGCGAGAGCAGGGACGTGTATTTCAGGGGTGCGCGGGATGTCTCACACGCGATACTCCAGGTGAGAGCGGGGTATGTATATTTGGGGGTACATGGGGAGTTTCACAGACGATAAGCCTTGTGCGAGTGGGGTATGTGTATTTTGGGGGTGCGCAGGAAGTTTCACACGCGATAGGCCTTGTGCAAGTGGCGTACGTGTATTTTGGGGGTGCGCGGGAAGTTTCACACGCGATACTCCAGGTTAGAATGGGGTACATGTATTTGGGGTGTACGCTGGGAGTTTCACACCCGATAGGCCTTGTGCGAGCGTTGTACGTGTATTTTGGGCGTGGTGGGAAGTTTCACATGCGATACTCCAGGCGAGAGCGGGGTACGTCTATTTGGGGTGTACGCAGGGAGTTTCACACGCGATAGGCCTTGTGCGAGCGGGGTATGTGTATTTTGGGGGTGCACAGGAAGTTTCACACGTGATACTCCAGGAGAGAGCGGGGTACATGTATTTGGGGAGTACGCTGAGAGTTTCGCACGCTATTTGGCATCGTGGGCCCTCCCGGGTGTGCAGCTTCCCCCTCCCCATTCCCTGCAGGCAGCCCACACCACAGGGCACTACCCTACAACCCTCACCATGCCCTGCAGGCAGCCCACATGGCACCATGCACTTGTGAGCACTCTTGTGAGCCCTGACTCATTGAAAACCATTGCTCCGTGGAAGAAAAAAAATATCAATGAAGTCAAATCCAGTCCTGAACCATATACAATGTAAAAATCCAGGGTCTATGAGCCCAACAATCCAAAGGAAACCTACAAAAAACCCTACCTAATCAATAACTATATACAAAAAGGTGGGGCATAGTCCATGCGCCCTAAATGAAAGAAAAATAGAAAGGAAACCTAACACTAATGAACTACATACAATGGTGGCGGGCAAGTCCTACGGCTCACTTGTTAATTTCCCGGGCCAGGTCATCATCAAACTCCTGTTCAACATCCTGGAGGCGGGCCTGTTCCCTGGCCCTGAGGTCTCGCAGGGATAATGCCATGTCCACCTCCAACTCCCTTTGAATTTCCTCGAGGCACTCAGCCCGCCTCCGCGCCCTGCGCATGGAGTTCTCCATCCTGACCATAGTGAGCCATGCCTCTTCCGCCCGTCACCGCTCCGCATCTATTTGCTGGCCCAACCGCTGCCACACAGAAGACACTCCCAATCCAGGGTCCTCCTGCCCTCCGGCCGATGCCTGCTCCTCTGATGTTGATGGCCCCGAGCCATCATCGCTCCCACCTTGAGCCTGCTGCTGCCGTGCATGTGCCCTGCTTGTTGATGCACGTCCTCCTCCTGCTGGGGTCCAGTTGTTGGGGTGGCCACCCCTGCTGGACCTCCGACTCCCGACTGTGGCAGGGATATGTCCTCCACCAGCCTGGCTGCTGGGTCAGAGGTAGCTCCACAGGGTGGCCAGGTGATACTTGGCCCGGAAGATGGCACGGAGGACGACTGGCACATAGGGGGTTCAGTTGAGGAGGGGGTCGGCACAAGGCCCAGCACACGGAGGAACCCAGCACCGGTGATCCCTCCTAGCCAGTCGACGCGGACAACGAGGCATCTGAAATAACGTGCAGCGTCCTCACGAGAACCCTGCACGTTATCCCGAATGCCAAGTTGACGCAACACCACCCCAGCCAGGACAGGCTCAACACGGTCCTGGATTGCCATGTCCACAGGGAGAGGAAGGCCAGTTGTTGTTAGTGGATCCCCTCCCTGAAAACGGGTCTGGACGAAGGAATCCCTGCTGGTGCGGGATGATCCAGTCACAGGATCGGGGACAGGATTACACACAGGCACCTCCGCGGCCGCCTGTGCTGCCTCCTGTCCCTGCCCCTGGACTGCACCACTAGCACTGGTGGAATCCCCCCCCCCTCCAGACGCAGTGTGTGGCCCTTGCACGCCCTCCTCCTCAACCAAACCCTCCACCAACCGTTTCTGCCCTCTTCATCAGTTGACACTGCAGACAGGGAGAGAGAGAACACAGCCATCAGGGCACTGTACAATGGTCTGATACACACATGACAGTTGAACATGAGTGGCAGTGTAAAACTTCACACATGTCGTCACAATCCTCAACACACCTATCATTTGAACCCACACACATGCGCAAATTAACAGGAATGTTGCAGCAGGCACCACCATCCATACACATACAACAGCATGAGCATCCGAAGGTTAGCCTGACATCACATGCAACACGATGAGTGCCAAACACATGCACACACGCCACCAGACATACATGCATCTGTACATCTCCACCACCTGTCGCAGTTAAATCATCGGCATCCATGTCACATCTGCCAATCAGCCTCCTACATGTCGGTGTCACATGCAGCCATGGTGTATCACAGTGGCACACATGTGAAATACACACACACGCACATGTACATTGTGCACATACATGAAGGTGGAACCAGCATCCATGTGTCACACCACAGCCATGCCACAGTACATACACATAATTATACACATGTGTGCACCGACACATGCATTTGGGCACAATGCATTTGAACACATACACCATTGATGTGCCTCACACATGACTGGACTCGCATGCGGCAGGCTCATGTACCTGTACATACACATCCATACATGGCCCTTCCAAGACATATGTGCAACCTGCACACTCCTGCCACACCTCAACATGCACAGCGTCCAATCAGTATGCATGGACACTTACCGCTCGACTCCAGACGGGTCTGCCTCTGAAGGATCTGGAGGTTGCGGGCTGGGTGTATGCGTTCCAGGACCCTCATCTGGATGTTGGTAAGACGGACCCGGCACCTCTCTGCATGCTTTGCCTTCAAGAGGCGCCGGGCCTTGCTGAAGGTCCTGGACCTGAAGTCCTCCCAGCGCTTCCGGACGCCGGACGTGTTGCATGTTGCGGGCTCCCACCCCCTCCACGTTGATGGCAGCCACGATGTCATTCCAGATCCTCTTCAGTCCTTCATTGTCAGCGTGTGAACTTCCAAAGAGGGCATCATAATGCCCCAGGACTTGCTCCACCAGATGCCAACTTCATTGGCACTGAAGCTACCAGCCCTCTGCCTCTCTGCTGGGGGGTTGCCACTGTTGCCAGATGGTGTTGTGTCAGACATGGCAACACCCGAGGCAGGTGTGGGTGGGCAACTGGGTCTTGGGGCTGGGCTTCAAAGCGATGGAATGCCAGTCGGGAGTATTCTGTTCCAACAGGAATGGTCACAGCAACTGGACCCCTGCAGATGGCTATCGTGCAGGCACCAAACAGCAGGGCACGTGGCCAGCAGGCAGGCAGCAGCAGATGGCAGGTGGGAGCGTGCTTGGTGCTCTGGGGGGCAGGAAAATGGCCTTCTGGGCAGGAGCATGGTCTTCCGTGTGTTGTTGCATGGCCAGCTTGATACGGAGAGATTTGGCACGTGAAAAAACTGCAGCTCAGCGTGTAATTCAAGGAAAGGACCTTAGCGCGTAAGCACGTCTGTGACGTAATGCGCGTGGGCGTTTCCCTCCACATGGGTGCATGTTGATTGTACACGTGCAAAAACTGCACATCCGGTTGTCACTGCGTGTAATTGGAGGAAAGGCCCTCAGCGCGTACGCGCGTAAGTGACTTCATATGTGTGGGCTGTGTTAAAAGGTACACATAGGACGCCATTTTCTTGTACATGCTTTTTGTGGAGAGCGAGCGGGTGATTCTTGTACTTCTTGTCGGTTCACACACGATTACTTCACAACCGTTCCAGTTCGTAATCCTTGTATCCTCAGACAGCGTTCAATTCTTCTTTTGGTGGGGGTGTTGCCAACATGCACACGCGCATCTTTTTCACGTTATTTTTCCAGGCAGATGATGAGTTGCGCATGTATTTTTCAACTGTGATTGTCCCCGTGTGTCGCATACCCATTCAGAGGTCATTGTAGCCAGCGGGTACCACGCATACGCTTCTTTTTGTGTTTCTGGGTGCCACAGCATAGTGTGGGTTCTTTATTCCACGCTCGTGGGCTACCAGGGGTCGCGTGCACGTTAAATTTTGTTTTCAGGGTGCCTGAGCATTGCGTGACCCGTCATCTTCCCCCAGGGGTCACAGACAGCCTTGCTAGAGCACTAGGGTACGTATTCCATCTAGTACCCTGCCCCTTTCACACCAATTGCCCAGGACAATCGTTTACTGCACCTCCCATTCGTACAAGAACATCAGTGCCATGGTTGGGAGGCGACCAAGCGGTAAGGGAGGCAAAGGTGGCTGACTTCCAAGTGGTGGGCGCGGTAGGGGACATGGCCAGGATGTGCAGCGTGGCCCAAGAGGCCAGTGTGTGGAGGACCAATCAGGGACACCTATGCCCCCCCCAGTGGATCGGGCAGATGCAGCTGACACCATCCCAGCTCAGGCCTTATTAACCCAGCAAATATTGTCAACCGAACCGGCACAGGATGACTCCCAGGCTGACTTCCGTGTCACCAAGTCAAAGCCATGTGTGGCAGTGAAAGTTGCTCTCACCAGGCCCCATGGATCTGGGGCAGCAATGTCATCTGCTGCCCGAAGTAGGCAGGTTGAGGAGGCTGCAGGGGCATCTGCAACTAAATCCACCCCAGCTCTGAGTCTCCAAGCCAGGACAGTGTTGGTCCAAGTCCATCACACCAAGGTTGGTCCTGCCAACATCACCCAGCAGCCAATGCCTGCAGTGAGACCTTTGGTCATCATGCCTTTGGCTACTTCCAGTGCCCAGTCCACCTGCGCTTCAGCCCCTACCAACCAGAGCAGCGTAAGCCACTCAGAGTCACCACCTCCTCCCAAGACGAAGAAGGGTGCTCTTGCGGTACAGGCTGGGACCCCAGACACGGCTCCCCCCTCCGGCACGTCAAGGAAGCGTAGTTTCAATGATGTGGAACTAGACACACTTGTGGGCTACGTGTTGGCCAATGGGCGTGAAATGCTGGTGACTGCAGGGTGTAAGACTATGACTGCTCAACGTAGGGCCCACTGGCAGTGCATCGCGGACCAGATTAGTGCCCTTGGATTTGTCAGGCGCACAGCTGATGATTGCTCTAAACGGTGGAATGACCTCAAACGCAGAGCAAAGAACGAGCTGGCTTCCAATCATGCCTCTACTCTGTTGATTGGCAGTGGGTCTCGACCAGAGGAGGAAGAACTCACAAAACAGGAGTCTGTCGCTGGAGGCTTCATCACAGAGGATCAGATCCAAGGCATGGGATACCTACCAGATCTTGAGGCAATGTCCGGTGAGTGGCCATGCATGTGTGTGCAAACCATGTGTATGTTGCTTGGGTGATGTGTTCTGATTGAGTGCCAAGTGAGGCTGTGTAGTTATGACTGCTATGGGTCACCCATGTGGTGCCTCCAAACCATAGCCTGGCCTTGGGTTTGGGTTTTCAAGTATCCCTTCTGACCTCAGTTGACAATTTGCACCTGATTACTGCACTTGCCCTTCAACTGCCATCTCGCCACAACATTGTTCATACTGTTTTCCTGTTCCTTCTGCCTGATTGATGAAATCCTTTGCATGTTTACCACACATTTTTGTGCCCTTCTGCCCCAAATGTAACATACTTCAGACATAGATTAAACCCAACAATGGCCCACATATGTTTCCTTATTATGGGAATGATTTCATCAATCAGGCTGACTGAGTAAGGTGCACCTACACATGGCCTGCACACAATCACTTCGGGCCCTGTTTTAATGTTGAACATGACAATTGTCTTCTGTCATATTGAAGAGACCAACCATTGATGTATCCATGTGCCTGCCATCACTGCATTAGTGAACACAGGCTTTATTGCAGCGTGTGGCACATGCGTGTTTTGTCACACTGTTTTGCATGTTCTATTTCATGATTTCCATCTCACATGGATGATTTGCTACAATCTAGGTGTCCTAGCCAGATCTGCCATGGCTATGCTACGTGCCATCTTTGTGCTAGCATCTGTCATGTATGTGGATTGTCCATGCCACTCACAGGCTAATGTGTGATGCCAGTGCTATCCAGCATGCAGCACATGTGTCGGTTTTCCATCTTGGAGTCCTCAGTGTCTGCTTTTTGCCTCCCCTTCCAACTCATTGACAGTGCATGCATGCCAGAGTTATTGTCATGTGTGACATGTGTCATTTATGTACTGGATGTCTGCCTCATCATGCCTATGTGTGTGGGCTATGGTGCTCATGCCATTATTTTTCTTTTATGTTTTTCCAGGTGATGAGGCACTAGATGCTGTTGAGGAGGAGGAGATGGTGCAGAGGCAGGAGTACTCACAGCCACAACCAGGCACCAGTGGAGGACGTGGGGTGGTGGTGGTTGAAAACCCATTACTCCTACAGACCATACTGTCCGCGAGTGTCTCTGTGTACACCTCCGGAGACCTCTATGAATCAGGTGCTGAATCTGACATTGAGACTTATGTCCTGTCGCAGGTGAGTGTTTCTGGCAGTGACGCTGTTCTGTCCAACCCACCTGTACTGGGGGTAGACCCCTCTATGGGGCATTCAGTGTTGGAAAGTCTGCCTGTCGCGGTTATGGATGCAGGGTCACACTCCACAATATGTGCTCCTGTTTCTGGGCCAGCAGATCAAAGGAGGATTGCAGTCCTGCAGCCTCAGGCAGTGCCCGCACAGCAAGGTGCACATCACCTTGCCCCAAACAGGTGTGGTGCCCGCCAACGCGGTGGCCGTGCACCAGCAGGCAATACTGTGTGGGAGAACTCCATGTACACTATAGCAGCACAACAGGGGGCATCGTGTGAGATGATGGCTCAGGCCGTGGATAGGGTGGCCACATCTATTCTCCCCCCTGAAAGGCAGGTGGAACTCCAGCAGCAGGCAACAGAGTCCATTTGCCACTCACACAGGGAGGACATGTTGGCTTCCAACAGGGAATGATGGGCTGGACTGGAGACTCTGCGCACAACCATTTCTGCAGAGTCACAGGCCCACAGGGATGCCCTGGGGTTAGAACACAGGTCCCTCAGAGATTCTCTGGGTGAACTTGAGGTGTCCCGGAGTACAGCGTCAGAACAGCAGCTGGAGCAGCTAACACGCACACTCTCAGCTGAGCTCCAGGCAACCCGTGAGGATATCCGGGCATCACACGAGGCCTTGCAGGCTGAAATTCATGCTACCCATGAGGTGCTGCATGGGGATCTCCGTACCATCATCCTGCAGAACCAAACCTTTCAGACCTGCATGCTTTCTGCCATGGAGGAGCATGCCAGGACTTTGCGTGGTCTGCCTCCCATATAATGCCCACCTTCTGATGTACTACCAGAGGGTGATGACAGCGACAGCAGTTCGCCCACTGTAGGGTAGCCGTGCAGGCCATGAGCCCATGGAGGTTTTTTTTTTCTCAACATCCATGCATGTGGGTGTTGGGGTGCACCCTGTACCTCATCCCTCCTGGGTGCCCCCCCCTCCTGGTCCACACATGACCATTTTTGATTTTTTTGGGTTATTTTCTTTTAGTTGTTTTTTTCACATTTCATTCCGATTTGCTAAATTAAATTATTATTTAATTCATTTGTTATCTTTATTTCTTCTTCTTTTTTCTATTTATTATTTTCTTTTTATTTTAATTCTTGATTTCTTATTTTGATTTTCATACATTTATTTTTATTTGGTTATGCTTCTGATTTTTACTTTATTATTTAATTTGTTTCTTTTACTTTACATTTACTTTTGCTTTTTCTATATTTGATTTGTATTTACATTTTTGTTCATAACCATTTTATTTCAGATTGTGAATTAATGTTACAGTGTGTTGCTTTGTGTGGCTCCCGTAGGCATCCACTGTGTATTCCAGCTGGGCACATGCAGGCTTGTCCTGTCTTTGGGTTAGAAACTTGGGTTCCTGACACACACACCCCTCCTGCTTCCCCTTCCCATGGGCTCGCAAAGGGTGTGACCAAGTGACAGTAACTTACACGGAGGCATTGGGCTCCCATAAGTTGTGTGGGCAGTCTGTAGTCCAAACTGTGTATACATCCCTATTGGGGATTGTTGTTCATTTCTCCACTGCCTGGTGGATTTGTATATGGTTTTACATACAGGACTTTTTGCATATATACATGTATCACTTCATGTCTTAACGAGCCCGTCTCCTTTGCAGATGCAGTTCATGTTGTATGCAGTACACTGCCACATTTGCCTACCAGCAACACTCTGCAGTTGGAAGGGGTCGATGTGCTGCCTTAGTCAGGTTGTGACACTTGCACTATTTTAATTTTTTACTGTCATATGTTGTCACTGTTGGATCCTGTACTGATGTTTTGTCTTGCTGGTAAGTATTTGTTAATGTGTGCTGTTTTTTTTTTCATTGGTGAGAGGCAATTGTCTGTGCCCTGTTTCAATTTGGGACGGTGCACTTTGTGACACTTGTGTCATGTGATGTGCATTCATTTGGTTGCTGTCACATCACATGCCATGCCATGGTGTGTTGGGTAGCTGAGATGGGGTTAGGAAGGGGTTGGGTGACATGCCACTATTTGTTTGTAGTGTTTTGCAAGGGAGTAGTCCTTCATGCTGCATGAATGTGTGCCTTCTACTGACACAGCATTGGGTGTGTTTAAGTAGCTAGGGATGCACACAATGTAGCACTTCCAAGTAAACAATCTCAGGGTGGTATGGTTGTGACAGTTGACTGTCCCTTTTGTCATCATCATAAATTGTCAGCTGGTATGTGCCAGGCCTGTGTGCACTCTGCAGGGGTGGGATTTTAGGTGAAGAAATTTGCCACAAGCTGGGTACGGGCTGCCTCACCATGTGTCCTTTCACCTCCCATGCGCAGTGGCCGTGCATGTGGTTGGGGATGTGGGGGCACCACCATGTCCAACGACATGCCCCAACGGGTTGCAACGTTGTGCAGGACACATGCTGCCACTATGACCCTGCACACTACTGGGGGCGCATATAGCAGCTGCCTACCAGAGCGCTCAAGGCAGCGAAAGCGTGACTTCAGCACTCCAATAGTGCACTCCACTATGCCCCAGGTTGCAATATGGGCTGTGTTGTATCTTACCTCGGGTGGTGTTGTGGGGTTCCGTATTGGCGTCATCATGTAGGTGCTCAGAGGCTAGGCACTGTCTCCTGATGAGTTGATAATGGTTGTCATCAGTGGGGTTTTCACATTTCTCAGTGTCTGACATGAATGCATGTGCAGAGGCATTTATACTCACCAATTAGCCATGTGTCGCCAGGCCGCCCAGCTTCCAGGTCCAGGTTAGGGGTGACATTTGGAATATGAAACTATCATGGCTGGACCCTGGATGGTTGGCATGTACTGAGATGATGATTCCCTTGGCATCACATACAACCTGCACGTTGATGGAATGCTAGTGCTTGCGGTTTCGATAGATGTGCTCAGTGGCTCTGGGAGGACATAGACCCATATGGGTGCAATCAATGGCACCTAGCACTTTGGGAAAGTGTTCAACCCCGTAAAAGTCCTGGACAACAGCCTGCCTTTCTGCAGGTGTTCTGGGCATGTATACGTGCCTGCGGACTGAGGGGCGTGCAGTTATGAGGGCCAACACCTGGTGTAGGCAGCATGACTGCGTGGCCTGCGAGACACTCCTAACTATGGCACTTGTCTGCTGAAATGACCCAGTAGCCAAGAAGTGCAGTACATTGAGCACCTTTTCCAAGGGACTCAGTGCTTGGGAGCACAGGGTGGGTGATATGAGGTCATCCTGCCAGACTTGTAGTCAATTTTCTAATTTGAAAAAGGGTTCTGAAATTATAAATAACAATGTATTTCCAATTGTCACTTTGAATGTACAAATTAAAGTTGACTTTGTACTGAATATTTTAGCTAAATTGTATTTATGTTGCTTAACACTTTATCAAAATAAGCTATATGTTATTAGAAATACATTATGTTTATCATTTTAATAGGCTGCTAATTGAAACAGACACACTTTTTTGATAATCATAATGCCCTGGAAGGTTAAGGGTTGATGACCATTCCACGGCATCTGCTTTCTTAAAATTGCATTTAGCTGGTTGACCAGATTGGCATACATCAATGCCATGGGGTCTTACATATTAGCTTAAAATACAAGACCAATGCCTTTAAATGTATTTCTTATAGTTTGGAAACAAGACCTATTGTCTTAAATCTACACAGCTGCGCTTCTTAACTTCGATGCATGGATATAATTGGTATGCGCATGGGGATAGGAGATTCATGTTTAAAATAGAGCTTAACTAAAGCTTTTTTCTGTATGGCGGGTATGTTTTGGTTCATTTAAACTTCACATGATGGGTACATTCTGTCACACATAAAAGGTAAATGTTCTATTTAAGCCATTTTCACTTGTAATAGCATATAAACAATATGTTGGTTTTTCAATGGAAAAATTACTCTGTTTCATGATATATGTACTAACTTTTGAAATATCTATGCATTCTATCCCTTTTCTTACTTTATAGAATACCAACTATCCAAAAACACATTTCGATTTGACCATGCATAGAATAACATCTGTGCTTATGGTCAGATCAACTTTCAGCATACAATCTAACATGTTTGTCTTAGTGAAGGGTGACTGTTGAATGTTGTTTGCTTTGAATTACTTTCTATTTCACTATAATGTATCATCTGACTTTTTATCCTTTAGTAGAGAGCATCGTTTTCAATAAATCAATCAATCAAATAATGTTTTACTGTTTTAATCTTTACAATTCCCTGTAACATTGCTGGTTGAGGAAAAGGTTAGTTATAATTCAATTGTTCATAAGAAATACCTAAACACCAGATCACTTATGTTTTCCTTTTTATTTTCTGTGAATAATTAAGTAACTATAATCTCTCACATAATTATAGTTGTTGTGCCTAAAGTTGGCCCATCACATGTTTTAAATTGGGTGTATTGTCTTGATTGAACATATTTTTCTCACTTGTGGTTCACCTCCTTGTTTGTTCTACATGGTTATGCTAACTTTGAAATCCCATAAACACTGTTTTCTTACATACTCTGCATCAGTATTACCCCTTTTCCTCGCAGGCCACTTTCGTCAAATCCCATTTCACTGAATTTTTTTTACCACATTTTGCCACCAATATGTTGATGGGGGATGGGGTTTCGTATTTGGACGGGTGGGCGGTGGATGGGTTGAGAGGGCATGTGGTGGTTCTCCCCCAACATTTTATTGCTGTAACATTTGGTCAACTATTTGGTGAAACAGAATTCGGTGAAATATCTGCGAGGAAATTACATAGATTTCTGTATCTATCGAGATTGCATCGAATGGGGTAGAGGTTATTTTTTCCTCCATGAGGTATTATCGAGTTTCAGCTCACTTTAAAATAGTGGAAACATGGGGGTGAAAGATGTAGCATCTTGAGGGAGATCAGTAGATCAGTTGATGGAACACTGGTTTTCCATTCTTGGTACGGCAGGTTCAATCCACAGATCACTCATACAATGTTATGCCATAATACTCTGATCGTAGCTAGTTAAAATGGAAACCCATAAAGGCCACCTATCCCTGATAAAGGGAGACAGGATCATACATCTTGCTGAACATGAAGCTTCCAGTTTACAGGCTAAACCCACATACCATTGTTGTGTACAATTTCAAAGCTAAATATGTATTGGAAAAAAACTTCCAGTACAGGAATCTGTTTTGATCCCTGATTGCAGGTTTCAATTTCAGATGGTCCACTTCACTTTCCAGTCCTTCAGAGGTTGGTGGAATGGGTGTCACTGAGCTGTAAAATGATAATCACCTGCTATCAAAGCACAACTACCTCTGTGGTAGTGAAAGTGTACTCCATAAATACTTGTGTTAAGTTACCGCTATTAAATACTTCATAAGGTTGATGCATTGAATGCTGCATCTACTATCATAGCTCATAAGGTGGTTTGTGGCCATTATAAGGGTTTGTTGGATCTCCAGTACATACCATAATATGATGCAGATAGGGATTGTTGTTTAGGTCATGCGCAGTAAATAGATAAGAATCCCCCCTCAATAAATGTTGATTCTCCTAGTAAACTGATGAATTCTGTCTGGTAGCTCGCCCCACATATCTCTTTGTATCCTGATCAGGGGTCCTCTCATGGGTGTTGATGTTCATCAAAGGAATACAAATGCTGCATTGGAAAAAGTCCCAGAGGAATGGCTAGTGATGGGTCAATCTGAATATGCCAATACACTGACCCTATACACCCGATGATAGCTCAAACGTGTTGTTTGCTTCTAAGGAAGTGCACCATGCACTTTGAGAAATGGGGAATGCAGCAGCTCTTGATTGCCCTCTTATAGGTAATTCAGTGAAATATTAAGTGCTCAATGATAACTGAAAATAATGTCATCTGCGCCATGTTCCTGAGTGCAGGTGAGTGGATCTCAAGGTGAGTGCTCAAATCAGAGGTAGCACCAGTCTGCATTCATAGCTTTGTATATCAACACAGCCCCAACACTGTCCTTTCCACCATACGATTGTTTCATTGCTTAATGATGAGTGTTCTTAGTGATGCACTTAAAAGTATTGTTTACTGTGAGGGGTCAGAAATGTGAAGCGGACAACTTGGTAAAAGTAAAGCCTCTGCAACCACTCTGCCCCCTTCTACTTCTAATGGCCTGCAGCTGAGGGGGTCTTATATATTCAAATGTCCTGCTCAGGTGTGCGTCCTTAGAACAACTAGACTGCATCTTGCAGTGTAGTGTCTCTGAATCCCTCTTCCTAGTCCCAGAACTTAGGGCAGGGTGGGACTTGAAGTCCAAAATTTTCTGATCATCTTGTTCATCTCCGACCTCAATTCTACAGAAAGTCATTAAAACAAAAGGGTCTCTAGGGAAGTTATTAGAGGGGTTCTCCCAATTATCCTGACCAGATTCCCCCCATGTGATCCTCCCACAGGACACCTCTCCAAGGGTCGGAATCAGGAAGCATCTGCCTTTCCCTGGTCACATGAGAAGGAACCCAGGTCGGTGCTTCTGGGATAATCATCTCTGATTCATCACATACCCTTCCCCTAATGTCAGTGGTTTTTACGGCCTCTATTGGGAATCGGGAAAGGAAATCTACATTACAATGCTCTTTTGCTCTTTTCCTTTACAATGTTCAATGGAAAAGTAATAGGGCTGTACATCTAAAAAACAGTGCATAACTCTAGCATTGGTATCTTTTCTCAAACTCAACCATTTAAAGGGAGCATGGCCAGTCACTAGTTGAAATTTCAGACTTGTCAAATAGTATTTCAATGAGTTATAGCCCATTTGCCCATTTGATGACTTGAGCTTCAAGTTCCAGAGTGGCGTAATCTTTCTCTCAGGGAAATATTTTTTTTATTAATGTAGAGAATGGGATGTTCTATACCATCATGTATTTGTGACAATACAGCCCCAAGACCAGCATGTGACGCATCTGTTTGTAGGATAAAGGGGCTTTTGAAATCTGCCACTTTAAAAACAGGTTAACCGCATAAGATTAGTTTTAATTTATGAAAACACACATGGTCTGCAGAATGCCATTTGGAGGAGTCAGGGAACAACAGCAGGCCATGAGATGAGAGGGTCTGAGACCCCGAGAGGAATAGGGATAGAATGAAACATGTGTATGCTTGGCAGGGTAGTAAAACAAGCAGGCAAGAGACATTATTGCGAGTCTGGGACCTGTACACATTTGAGAGCCAGAGAATAAGAGCATATGGGATCCTGACAGAAACAGAGACAGTCCAGAATAAAACATATGCTTGGCAGAAGAGAAAACCAAGCTATTGTCACAGCGCATTGCAAGTCTGGGGCCTGCACCTATTTGAGAGCCAGAGAATAGGAGGGTCTGGGACCCTGAGAGAAACAGAGACAGTCAAGAAGGAAATATATGCTTGGCAGGAGAGTAGACCATGCTATTGTGACAGTGAATTGCAAGTCTGGGACCTACACTCACATAAGAACCAGAGGAGAAGAGGGCCTGGGATCATGGAAACAAAAGAGGCAGATCAGAAGAAACCCTATGCATGGCAGGAGAGTACGGCAAGCTTGTATAATACATCATTGCGAGTCTGGGACTCGCACCAACACAAACGTCTAAGAATAATGTGAAGCACATGCAAGACAGTATGGGTCTGGGACCCAAGCAGATACAAGTAAATTAACAGTGAATATTTCTTGCAACATCCTGGGGGTGTGTTTGGCAGGAGAGAGGACCAGACATAGACCCTCTGTCAAAAGGAAGAGATGTTCATGGAAAAGCTGGGAAGGTTTATTGTCATTTTCTTTGCAAAATGAATGAGGCCACATATGAGGGGATGAACTCCTAACGTGTCCAATAGAACAAAAGGGAATCCAGGGCAAAGGAGCAAACCCCTACTCCTTGGATTAATACATTGTGAAAGAGGAACATTTGTTTTGCTTTGATAACCCGAGACATTGGGAACTTTCAGGTTACAGGAACTGTCATCCTCACTTTAGTTTTCAGTTTAGCATCCTTGCACATTAGATTTAGGTTGCTAGTGTTAGAGTCAGAAGCAGGGTTTTTGGACACAACAGTGACTGACTGAGAAATGAAAGCACAGACGGATGTAGTGCTTGCATACGCAGATTGTCAGTGCATAGCCACACCCAGGCCCCTGGACTAAGCTTCAGACACCTAGAGGATACCATATTTGAAAAAAATAAAATAAAAATGCATGTGAGAAATATAACTTCTTTTTCTGACAGGCTGTAAAATATTTTAAAATAAGAAATAAATATTTTAAAACAATTATTTGTTAATGGGCCATGTGCCTTTTGTTTGTAAATTGAAATTGGTTATTTATAACACGCTTAATATGCAGAGGTTTCTAAGCACGGGCCCGGGGATTGGACCTGTGTTGCTCCGCGTCGTCTTGCTTCCAAGGTGAGCAAGAAATACAGCACTGAGAGGAGAGGTGCTAAAATTTAAATTTTGATTAACTATACCACCCCTCTACTCTACAGTATGAGTCCTATACCAGCCTTGGTCATTTGATTTAGATAGAACCAGGGACATATTTGAATGCTGTCTGACGAAGGCATTCTCTGGACTCACATGTCTCCCTCGGCCATCCGTGCACTGCTCGAATATGCACATCAGGTTTAAGCACCTAGTTTCTAGTGCATGTGTATTGATGCCAGCATGGTTTCACAAGGTCATGCCTGGTAAATTGCCAACACACAAAAATTGGCATAACTGAACATTAATGTACCTTTGCATTAGTGGAGATCATTGCGCTTCAGCCCCCTAATATTTTTTAGCAGAATCAAACGTGAACTACAAAGAGACATTGAGGCTGGTGAGCAATGAGTTTTACAGATGACTTTGTTGTTCAAAATCTGCCCATGCCCCGCAACAATTGGCCCATAATTGGAACTGCCAATTAAGAAGCATCGTCTTGTGTAAGTGGGGTGGGGGAGTTAACATTGATTAGCACCTTCCAGGGAAGACACGGCACTGAAGAGCAGGTGTCAGTGGTGGACACTGAAATACTGTCTAGAGATCGGAGGAGTCACTGTACAGAAGCAGATACTATGATATAATATGATAGGTTATTTATAACGCACTTAATACCCAGAGGTTTCTAAGCGCGGATCCAGGGATCGAACATGTGTTGCTCGTGTCGTCTCGCTTCCAAGGTGAGCACGTTGCCCCCAAGCTATCCTCCCTATCAGTACACAAATGTGTTTTGTGGAGAAATGGCATCTGAGTCCCGATCAACACTGACCCATAAATCATAGGAGTCACCATCTGCTTGAGACTTCTGTGCAAAAAAAGAAATGTGTATACACTCCCTCAACTAACCACTGTGAAATCGTGTTTTTGACTGATCGATAACCCAACTAAAATTGGGGTAATAGAGTATTGGCTGGCCAAAGGTGGCTGAATTGAGGAACATCTATGGGTTTAGTCTCCTGATGATGAAACGCTTTCGAATACCATCTAACAATGCCATTCACTGGACTCAAGTAGTTCCCCTTGGGCAACTGTGTCTGCTCGGAAATGCATGCCAGGGTTGAAGTACCTGCTGTGCATAATATCCTGTATAATAACAATCAGCTCATTATTTATAAATATCCAAACATGCTCCCACGTCTTTTTGAGTGCATAGGTGTGAGAGTGGAAAGTGTGAGCAGTAGAGGTAGAGTAGGAGCAGGAGTAGCAGAGTTATGGTGGTAGTAGTGGCAGTGTTAAGAGTAGGCAGGGAGCAGAGATAGTAGGTAGCGGGAATAGCAGGGTCACGAGTGAGAGGAATAGGTAGTAGACTGTACTAGGGGGAAGGAAAGGTAATGAGAAAGAACAGTAGTAGGGTGATAGTTCGAAGAGTGATGGAGTGGGAGAATAGGAGTAGTAGGGGGAGTGGAGGGAAGTTACAACAGAAAAACTGCAAGAGGCAAGAAAGAAGAGTGAGAGGAAGGGTAGTTTCAGGTAAGGACTATAGTGAGAACAGGAGTAACAAGAGAAGTAAGATCAAAGCATGGAGATGGAAAGGCAGATTGAGCAATGAGAGGGATAGTAACGAGGTGGGTGGAGAACATTGTTACCCCCAGTGTATAGAGGGTCAGGTCAGACTGTGATTGCAAGGAGAGCAATTGGCACTGAACAGAACAAGACACCATCCCTATGTCCCTAGAAAACTAACCAGGATTGGCCAGGGAAAGAGTAAGAGGCCCATATGGAGACAGACAGCCATCAAATTAGGAAAACCTCCATCAGCATTAGCCAGAACATCAGACAGATAGGTGCCACCTCTGACGAGCTACTAACATGCAGTTAAGGACGCCTGGGCTAGGGAGGTGAAGATTGAGAGTGACAGCACTAGTGCTAGGTCCCCTTGGAGCCCCAGTAGAGCCTGAAGAACCTTAATACCAGAAGCCATTCCATAAGCTTGTATTTCATTTAACACCCCTGCACTAGCAATATGAGTCAATGTGGTTATTTGTGGCTGGCCACCCCGTCACACAGCTCTTTCCAGCAAAGCCAACAGATTGCTTTCCTTACCAACTTGGGGGAACTTGTAATGGATTGTCTCTGCAGTGAAGGCACATTTCAGATTCAAGCAACTGTTTCTGTTGAGGGATAAGGATGTGACTTGATCTGTCCTACTAGTATAGTACATCTTGTAAAGTGAGCATAGCTCAGCTTGCTTCAATGGTTGTACATTCTCCTTTTTCTGCTCCCACACAGAACCTCGCCCTTCCATGAACGATTTTCCACAGGGTCACCATTCTCTTGCCACAAGACGGAATCCGGCATTGCGAGGTGTGTTCATGTTTTAAAACAAGTCTTCTTGCAGCTCCCTATTGTTCTGGTAAGTATGCCACTGTTGTCATGCCTTTGTCAATTAACGCTACTGGTGTCCTTCCTGTAATGGAATAAGGGGGTAGGTGTTTAGATGCTTGGGGACATCGTGGTGATGTTGCAATGAAAATGTTGCTTTATTAGATAGTGAACTGTGATGCATCAACATCCGGGGCACTAGTGGTCCAGGGATGAATATCAGTTCCTAAACCATCAATCAGCCCCACACCTCTAGTACACCATCAGGGATCCGAACAGATTGGAAACTCACGCAAATTATGAACCTCCTGTGATAAATCAACATCCGGGGCACTAGTGGTCCATTGATGAATATCAGTTTCTAAACCATCAATCAGCCCCACACCTCTAGTGCACCATCAGGGATCCTAACAGATTGGAAACACAAGCAAATTATGACCCTCCTTGTCCAATTTTGGTAATGTGGATGGAACAACAGGCATATCTCTGCAAGGTCGTGGATCGTTGGTTAGTTACAACACAGTAAAAATATTATTATTACTGTAAGCGAGGCATGGTTTCACAAGTATGACACTGACACAAGAGCTACAAGTCTCACAACCTTTATTGAATTCTTGGGGTTTGGAAAAAAAAATCCTTCTTTGCCCTATAGCTATGATGGGAGCAGTCTCTACCATCAAATAATTTAAAAAAACACAGTCTTAGTCAGTCTATGTCAAATCAAAATGGCCTATACTAAAAGACAAAATGAATGCCTGCCCTATCTCTTATACAAAAAGTGTTTAAAGTGGAATGTGTATGCAAAGGAAAGTCACTGTTATAACATAAAGGATCAAGGTGGCTGAGTCAGCTCTCCTCTCCACGTCAGACAGCACAGAGTAAGGCGGCCCCCCTAGACAGGATGACACACTCTGGCTCAGGTTATCCAGAAAAAAGGCAGTTCGAAACGTGGCTCGAGGCCCACTTGGCCCCACATGTTAAAGTCACTTATTTTCTGTTCATCAACAGTTTTTACACAGTTCAACAAAAGTTCAAGTGGGTCTCCATCTGTCAGGCTCGGACCTCTCAAGGCATCAATAGTTCACAAAGGTCTCCCTCTGTCAGACTCGGACATCTCAACAAAAATTAACTGATTCAATTTAGATCTCCCTCAGTCGGGCTCGGACCTCGCAATCACAGCACTTGCAGGGGTTCACTTCCCCAAGCTTTATTCACATTCCTTAGAGGTTCCGTTCCACTAACTTATTTCATATTCCAGGTCTCCCTCAGGTCTCTCTCAGTTGGGTTCAGCCCTTTCACTGATGACAAAGACTTTGGAATGTGCAAGATTTTTCCATAGTCCTGCGAACCACCACTTTGACTTTTTTATTCGTACCTTTAACGTTCATTTTAAAGTTCACTACTAGTTTGCTTTCTTTCGCGTCTCATCAGCATGCACGCAACCTTCAATAGTGAGATACACTGTTGCGGCTTCAATCTTTCCTTGACACAAACCAGCCTTTCACTAACTCACTGGTGCTCTGCAGTCCTTGCTTTTCCCTGCTGCTTTGATTCACAAGTCAAGGTTGATACATCAGGCTTGGCCTCACCTCCCCAACTCTGCCTTCACCCGGGAGGGTCACTGGCATCCTTGAAACACAGCGCAGGCTTCTTCTTGTCTTCGAGTTGGCTTTCTCTGCGTATCCTTCATGGTTTCCCAGAGGCAACAACCTCCTGCAGGGAGCTTCAAGGTTTCTCTACCCCTTGCTCTGGTTCGGTCATCCGAACCAGAGCAAGGGGTCATCCTGCTCCAGTGGGTGCAACTTCACCCTGTAAGATCTGCTCCTTCCCGTTTCTCACCTTGATCAGAGTGTGTCTCAATGTTGTGCATTTTATCAATGTCGGGGGAGCTAATGGGTATCAGATATATGTGATTAAGGTCAAGTGCCTGACTTTGCCTGACCTTATTAATGGGACATGTCCATTGAGATATGTAAGTGTTAGCCTTTTTACTCTCAGTCCTCCTATTCCTCAGCTCAGTGTTTGTGTAGAAAGGGGGGAGGGTTGGAACGTCGGAGAATCCTATAAAATAGGATAGGGGTATGGTCACAGGAAAGGAGGGATACCGTGTTTCACCATTGGGTGTCCCACCTCTACTTCCTAAAGATCCCTCACCCAGGTGATACTCCCGCACTGGTCCACCCCCAGCGTCTGGATCCAAAGGCGATAGCTGTGCCCTGTCCACCTGAGAGAGATATTCCCGGGGACTAGTAAGTGAGATACCCTTTGATTTCTCACATTACACAGTAATAAAAGGGATTGTCCAGTCAAGGTTGTATACAAATATATACTGTATTATTATTCAAAAGACAGTTCTAGCACACTACAAAATACAATCCACCCTGTAAAGGAATGCAGAAGACAGACAAAAGGAAAAGGGATGCACTGTGGACAATGACAGTAGGGTAGTTGGTAAAGTAAATAATCGCAATAGTACAAGGATACTTGGTTTCAACACAAAGGGAGCAATGGGTCATACAATGTGACTAGGGTCCTTTGGAGAAGGATCAGGGGGAAATAACCACAATTTACTTTGTAGAAGTTCTTGGCGCTCAACTGTGTAGAGTCAGTTTCAGGGTGATTTGCAGCTTCTGTGACAGAGTTCAAGATGGGAGACAGCTGTGGGTATCAGGCAGCAGGCAGTTTGGTGAGGGAGGCTGGACGGATGACTGCAGGCTGGCATTCACTGGCGGAAGCTGTAATCAGACTGCTCCTTCAACCAGGCTCCAAATGAGTTATTTGTGTTATGCATTGCCAAGTCTTTAAAAGCCAAATGGGCCCCAGTGATTGGTGTATGCTAAGGCTACCTTAATGAACCAATCGTGGGTCCCCACCAACAATCTCCTGTATGCATGAGGTCATAACCGGAGTGCTTTGCAGCAGAAATGGTAAAGGGGTGACAATGTATAATACTAAGTCCCACCCATCTTCCTGTCTGTTTTGGATCAAATGGTCTCTCTGGTTAATTGAGCTCTCTGTGTTTCCTGATTAAAGTGGCAGGTCTCCCTTCCCTTGAAACTGCAGCCGGACCAGAATTTTGGTCTTCGTCAAACTACATACTCGTTGCTTCTGAATGGGGTCCCCCTGCGGGGATGACTACTGTAAATACATAGTCCCAGACATGACAAGTCACTGCAATTGATACTGAGAGGTGGGAGCTGGCTTCAGGTTGAAGTGCATATCAAAGTTTTTTTGGGTATTCCTGTCCTTTGTTCGTCCTGCAACTATGCCTCCCATGAGTCTGTTTGAATTAAATCTGATTAGTATGCGAGGCTGCCACCAGCACCTAACAAAGAAAAGGGCAGATCCATTGAGCCTTTATTAGTTAATTAGGCTGGCCATGGCAAGAATAAGGTTTTGCCTTCCCCCTTTTGAGATGCCTTGATGTACTCTTGGCTGTCATATTCCAACTAAATATGGCAGGGGGGATGGCGCCTGTAGGCTGTGTCCACCGAAAGTACACATGTCTAAGTGTATGTCTTGCGGTTAGCATAGAAACATGTATGCGGATTAGCCCCACACATTTTCCGGAGGTTGATGTACCATCAATCAATTTCATTCAAAATGTCAAAAAAAGCCCAGGCAAGCGCATATCCACTGTGCGGATGGTCGAATTCCTCACAAGAACCAATCCCCAGGTCAATACAGAATGCATAATGTCCACTAAAGTCTGCCTTTTCTAAGGTTCAAATAATGCCCACCTCTCGTCACCACTGTGTTATTTCTCTTATAGTACACTATTTCTATTCTAGCTGGTAGCCTAACACACCAGTGCAGTGGATTCCCTTAATTGGATGTGCTTGACCACACTCATATTGTTTGTTAATCTATTTACTTTTCAGGATCCATAGACATCAGACACTCTTAAATAATAACATTAATTTTGACACAGCCCTGTTTGCAGCAATGTTTTGAAATTTAATTTTCAAAGTAAAATCTCTGAAAAACGCTCTTAACTTGCATATTACTTTTCAGATACATAAATCCATTACATGCCGTTATAATTTTCCATTACATAGGGATTAACACTGTATATGGAAACACATTTGCATAACTGCTTATTTGCAATAGTGTTGCTTGGCTGACTCTGAAGAAATCTATTTGTGTGTTACTGATTTCACTCAAACGTGACTTTAATTATGCAATTTAACATGATATCCTACCCTTTTTATTTCAACACCATGAATAGACACCTGCATTTATTTACAGCTCTTAATGGTTTAGTTGTTAAGCTCCCATTTATCGCAAAAGGTGTAAAGCTCCCAGTCCAGGATTAAACGTATACTTAGGAAAAAGGTTGGTTTAAGAAAGGTGTTCATGAGAAAATAGTTGGGTAGATAGACCGTAAAATGCTGTAGAGCTTCCATAATGCACTTGTCCCAGCAACTCACATAAACGAGGTGCAGGATCCTCTCTCCTTGTGGTAACTTTACCTCATAGTTTAGCAGGTTGCCCGAGCCAAACGGCAAACAGTAAAGCGAGGGAAACAAATATAAGGCCAAGACAGAAAGTGACATGCACATGATTTTAGACAGTATTGACTAAAAGACAGAAATGGGAAGAGGGTGAACACTTTTGTAATTTTTTTTCTTCACAAAAGGAATGTCTTCAAAAAGTGAGTTCTATTAGAGTTAAAAGAAAATGTGATAGCCTCAAATATTGTGAGATATTGAAGTTATTTCCACAGTTAAAATAACGTATGCAAGGTCACAACATTTTCAAAGGTTTTGAAATAGTGATGTGAAGGTGTCCAAGGAACAGATATGTTCCCAAATAACATTATGCTACAAGTAAACAAAAAGGTCAAATATTGTGCAGATCCAAGATGAGAGTTCATCCTTAACTCATCTACAAGTATTTTGTATTTGTATGCACCTTATTTGTAAAACCAGACTTTTCAGGATTTCTTTTTTTTTTTTGCATTTATAAAGCACGCAATGCAGCCCAGGGGCATCGTGGTGCTGTTACAAGAAAGGCTTAGTTACAAAGCATGACAGCCTGCCTGTGGTTTGTGGTTACAGGGAACCTAATACCAGACAGGTAGCAGTTAGCGATCAGTGTTACAGAGGGTAGGGGGCTCTACAGTTCAGTGGGTTACAGGTGAACTGTCTGCAAGTAAAACATTAGAGAAACAATGGTAAAGAGTGGTGAGCCTAGCTGTGAGGTGTGGGTTAGAAGAAGAGCCTCCGTTTGATGGGCTTTACGGAAGGAGAGGTGGAAGGTCTTATTCCTTAGGGTGGCTGGGAGAACATTCCATTGTCTTGGAGCTATGAATGGGAAGCTAGTGCTGCCCGCTTTGGCCCGTTTGATAGTGGGGATGTTTAATTTGTTAGAATAGTATGATTGTTTAGGCCTGGAGGAGCTGCCTCTGATTACTTTCTCTGAGAGATAGGGTAGGGCTGTGAGGGAGAGGCATTTGCGTGTTATGGCTCAGGTCTTGAAGATGATGCATTCTTTGACTGGGAGCCAGTGTGCCGCGCGCCTGGTGTTGGAGATGTGCTCCCTCTTGGGGATGGTCGGGGCTGCTCGGAGCGCATTATTTTAAATAATTTGTAGTCTGTTCAGATTTTTAACAGAGGTACCAGCAAAGAGCACATTGCAGCAGTCAAGTTTAGTGCCTACGGTGGCTCTGGCTATTGAGAGAGAGTTCTCGGTTTAAAGGTAGGGTTTGACTGCATTGATCAGCTTCATGGTGAAGGCCACCGCAGAGGCAATCGCACTGACTTGGCGTGTCATGCAAAGTGTGGAATTGAGATACACCGCCAAGGTCTTTACTGAGGGTGAGACTGATTTGTGTGTTGTCTATGGTGAAGGAGCTGTTTTGTTTGTCAAGTTTTTTAAGGGTTTCCTTGGGTCCGTCTAGTAGGATTTCTGTTTTTTCTCAGTTTAGGCAGAGTCAGTTGGCTGCCATCTAGGCTTGGATGGTGGCATAGGTAATGTGGAGTGTTTTGGCATCGCATTCATAAGAACCAGAAAGTGGGAGGCGGACCTGAGTATTGAATGGTTACTTAGCAGATGTACATAATTCTTCCCTGTTGAGAGAACAGATTCTGTGAACATTTATTTTTGCAAAAATGTCCTTTGTTATTAATTTGAAGCCTTTTTCTGACAACTAGAACAGGCTACGTGATTAAATGGCCCTGCCCCATTAAGGAGGTAACTCATCACTCTTGCTAGGGGAAGGTCTCAACATGGACTGCACCAACTGATTCTCTTCAGTTTTGATTTTGAAAATGTTAGCAAAAGAAAGGCTTATTCGTTATTTTGTAATATATCATTAATCGATGTCGGATGGGGCTAACTTGTCTAGTAATGACCTGCGTTCATAGGTCTGAATGAAGTGAAGCACGAGGTCCTTCACCAAGAGTTTGGTTAATTACACGCCAGGTATGCTCTACTGGCAGCCATTAATGATATTTGCATCCCCAGCATGGCATGCAAGGTGCTAATAGTATGTTGTAGCAAAAAAGAAGAGCTCCATCTGAAGAAAGAGAACACGTGGCCATGCTTCAATTCATCAATGGGAATCGGTGACAAAAGTAAGATGGCCACCATGGGAAAGCAAGAGGGGTTCTTGGGAGCAAGCCCCTTCTCACTTTCTATGGTGTCAAGAAGGCGGGCCTGGCTCCGTTGGGACGTGCGGCACCTGCGTATATGAATGAGCTGGTGAGGTGCTCGTGAGTGATAGGGAAAAGAAGTGGGCAGCAGAAGAGTGGAGGCAGGTCAGAGAGGGACAAGACAGCAAAGAAGGACATGGGAGGGCAAATATTTAGTTCCCTTGAACGTGGTTTTCATGGATAGATTTAGACTGCCATCATTGGGAGCCCATTGACTGTGTATCCTGGATCAGGTGCTAATAGAAGATATTGGAACATTCTTGTAATTTGTATTGATATGGCAACCTTACGTGGAAGCTATGTTAACCTGAATTGCTACCTTAGAAATTTACGATTATTGCATTTCAGTTCTCTGAAGCAGGTGCTGGCTTTTTCAAATGCCTATTGTTAATCTTTCAAAGCAAATTGGATAGAAAAATAATATCAAAAAGCGATACACAATGGCGAAGAAAAAATGTTGCTTGTCAGTGGCAAAAGTTGTTAGGTGTCAAGTGTGTAGCTTTATACAAAGAAAGCCAATGCTCAAGGATATTAGTTACTGGGCAATTGCAATGTTGTGTTTCTGTGATTATAATAGGCCCACCACCTGTACTACAGGTTGGGCCTCCAAAATAAGAGAGCAGGACACACTGCATCTTAATGCTCTCCTTTATTCTTTACAGCTGACCCCCTGCACTCGGGTCCCGTCACTTCCTCTCCCCCCCCCACTCCAACTGGCCCCTCACGCATAATGTGGATAACAACATGACATCTCCCCCTCCTTGAACACGAAGGAGGGGAAGGGTTTGCATTCATGCCCTGCTGGTCCAGTTTGTGGGTGCCACCTTGCGTGTGCACCCTGCTTGTGAACTCCCGCACAGTGCCAACGAGAGGGGCAGCTTCTCTGCACTGCTTAATGTCCTCCTTAGGACAAGGTGTGGGTGGAGCTGGCCCTGTGTCCTCCTGCCGGGCCCTTTGGGCGTTCTATTGCCAGAACCCAAACACTGCTGAGGCCCGGGCATGCTTCTGACCCACGGTGCAGCCTCTGCAAGCCAGCTGGCCTGCCCGCAGGGAGCACCGCCGTCACATGGGTGTGTCGTGAAGTGTGGTGCGGGCTCGGTTCTCGCCGGGCATGCTTCACCTGATGAACGCGGGAGTTTGTGCCCACATCGTTGCCAATGTGAACATGGAATAGGCCCGCTGTCCGTGCTTGGCATGTCTTCCGGAGTAAGGGAGCAGGACACAATGCGTCTTAGAAAATGCCTTTATTCTTTACAACTGACCCCCTCCACTCGGGTCCCGTCACTTCCTTTCTCCACCCGCACCCTAGCTGGCCCCTCCCACATAATTTGTCCAACAGGCCTCCAATACCAACATGACATCTTAAACAATACGTTTTGGTAAATACTGTGTTTTTATACTGTCACATCATCATGATGGAAAACCAAAATAGTTTTTTTTCCACTGCTATGACGTCATAGCAGGGGAACACATCATGTCTCTTCCTCCGACAGTTCTTAGATGAGAAAGAAATGAGTTGATCTGACAGTGAAAGCTGTGCTCTGCTGCAGGGCTCCGACCCAAAGAGTCCTGCAGCCAAGCACAGTGCTGCGCTTTAAGAGAACCGGGGCTGTGGCTCAGAAATAAACACCTCTGCTGCACCAGTGCAGCACAACTCCCTCAGAGGCCTGCAGCCAAGGGTGGCCCTAAATGGGGACTACAGGAAAGATACATATTTCAAAAGTTTAAATGTGTGTTTTTTTTTTCAGCCAGACTGTTTTAAGAAATTAATTTTGGCTATGACGGTTGCAATGCTGTACTATTGGAAGTATTGTCAATATTGCTATGTGATTGCAAGATATAGTCATAGGGTTATCTTTCTGGTAGATGGATGGCTGGGTGCAGCTGCACTATATTGGACAAAGATGTGCTGACAATAAAAGAAGGTTGTAATCATAGGAGACGATCAGTGCATTTGAGTGCATTTGAAAACTGTAAAGTATGTGAACCAACGTCATGCAAGAAGGATGTTATTATTTTCTGTATTTCATGTTCTAATTGCATTTCTATTCTGGAAACAGGAAAGGAAGTGCTTTTTCTCCTCCTATATTACAGGCTGTGTTTAATAGTTAGGGTTAATCTCTAGTGGCTGGGCCAAATGGTAGATTGACATGAGCAATCCAGGGATATGCTCTGGCCAATTAATATTATGCAATAAATTAAAAAGAGGCATAAGTGCATCAAGTGGACGTTATTCTGCTATGGAAGAATGCACCGTGGCTAGTACCAGTGTAATTGACAGGCGAGAGGAAGGCCAAAGTCACAGCTTTGATTATCTGATTGCATTATATCATGGCAAAGAGAACACCTTCCACTTAACCCCCCATTCTTCTCTGGGGATAGAATGAGAATTAGACTGAGTGCAGTAATGTGGTTTCTGTGCCCAAACTTATGTATCCACGGGTTAACAGGCAGTC
This sequence comes from Ambystoma mexicanum, assembly GCF_040938575.1. Lineage (NCBI taxonomy): Eukaryota > Metazoa > Chordata > Amphibia > Caudata > Ambystomatidae > Ambystoma > Ambystoma mexicanum. The sequence goes on along the minus strand of NC_090929.1, from coordinate 969,699,924 downwards.
ATCAATGCCAAAGCAATGTTAGCATACATCACTCTTGGAGTTTGTTACAGAATATCAAATGCTAGCAGAGAATACAGTAACAGTGAACATTTGCGATCTGTTTTTTACAAAGCCACGTGTTTTAACATTGGCTTGGTTATCATCATACACAATTACCTTTTTTAATACAGAATCATACGGTCTCATTGCGAGTATGCCGGTCCGGAAATAAAGGTGCCGGCAGCAACGTACCAACACCCTTTCCGCACCCCCATACTACGAGAATGCTGGTAGGGGTCATGGATCCCCCGGCAGACCTGACCTGCTGGGTTCTCAGTCCCTAGCAGCATATCTTTCACTGTTAGCAATGGTAGCAGTGCTTCAGTGACCTCATTTCCATGGATGGGGAGCAGCTGTTACCACCGCCACTTGTGATAGTTCGGTGGCACCGGATATCAGGCAGCGGTAAGGGTGCTATAGAGTTGCCGTTAACCCGTCGCCTACCGGAGGGTTTTACCAACAACCTTGTAATGAGCCCCATAGTCTGTTGACCCTTTGAGTGCTGAGGGTGTACATTTTATACGTCCTTGTTGACCTAGGATATCATTAATGTCCCACACTTAATAAAGTCATTCTTGGTTAGTATAGGGAGCAGTCAAAAATATAATAGTTTTGAGAACCGTAGGTGATTTATTGATATTGATATTTTATTTCTATCGCGCTCGTACACACGTTTTTCAGAGCACGACAAGGCAAGGGTGGGGAAAGGGGAGAACAAAACAGCGATCTTACTAGGCCCAGTGACATTGAGAATGCGCAAGTGCATGGGAGAGGGGGAAGGGAAAAGTGCATGGAAGGGGAGAAGTGGAAAGTGCGAAGCAGAGGAGAAACAGATAAATAACAATAAATAAGGCAAGAAACAGTGGTAGTGCAGCCAGCAATTTGCAAGTGCTAGGTTTAAGGCAGCAGACAGGGTAGGTCTGATAAGTGCAGGAAGAAAAAGGGGGTGGCTGTATGGGTACATATACAGACCCCAGTGCAAGGGGTGGCCCGGAGGCAGTGCGGGAGGGTGGCAGGGTGAGCAGCTACCTGGGCCGTAGGACAGAGTGTGGCCAGTTGCACGGTGCCAAGAGAGAACAGATCAGCAGGGGAGTGGGGGAGCGAAGGCAGAAGAAAAGAGGAAGGTCTTGAGGTGCTTCCGGAACCGGAGATGGTTCTCCTCAAGTTTAAGAGTGGCAGGGAGGCTGTTCCCGAGGGAGGCCACAGCCAAAGACAGAGATCTACGCCCAGCTTGTTTATTTGAAAAACAACTGACCCTGAGGGAGATGACTAATAAAACATCGAACAATATCAGTGGTGCTTCAAGATAGATGCTCAGAATTATAAATTCTGTCAGAAAATTGAAGTTATGCCTTATTACAAAAAATAAATACAATCTTGGAGCCCATAAAAATCCCCATGTCCATTTAGGATTGTAAAAGTAGTTCATCAGGTGACAATGAGACTGAAAAATCCACTCAAATATATGTCACAGTTGAAACTTACTGGTGCTTGCTTTTAAATTCCATGTGGAAAAAAAGGGTGTTCCTAAGATTTACATCTTTAGAATTAGATGGTAAGCTATATAATTGTATTATTTTGTATATGGAATGGCTCAAAGAGCTGTTAATATGAGCCATCCGTGCCATACCGGTCCAGTGATATTTTTCTGGTACTTTTCTGATGGAAACCTGCTGGACAAGGGCTGCAATGGAAATCAAATAAAGTTGTGCTGTCTCCAGATAAGCTCAACCATTTTCCTTCTATCACTTTTTGTTTCTCTTAATTGATGGGTTTAGGTTGTTTAAAGGGAAAATTGAGTAAGATGACAATACGCATTTGATATTTGCTTTAATGAGAGCGTGGCCACCTTCTGGTCAACAGCTAGTCTAGCATTTTACTTGTCTGACTTCTGTATTTACTGTGTGATTCATAGAGGTGTTTCATGTGAAACACCGACTTTCCTGGCTACAAACATGAATGTGTCAGACTCTCCTCTATAGGAGCATCTCTGTGGGATCTCCCACCTGTGTGATAATATTTATCTAGCAAATCAAATGCTCATGACATGTTGGTCTAGAATGTGTTTTACCAGAAAGGCAATTCATGTTTGCTACAATTACCACTAATAAGCCTCTTGCTAGTCCTCCCTTCCTTCCTGACCTTCAATTGTAATTTTCCATCTTCTCTCCAGATCCTTCCTCCACTGACACTGCACTATTTTCTCCATTTTCCAGTCCCTACTTGACAAATCCATCTCGTCTCAATTCCTACTGCTAACTTTCACCCATAAATCTCAGCATCTTCAAACTTGGATCTTATGATTTGTACATCTCCGTACTGACATGCTAAGACCTTTATGCGGATGGAGGAGCTCCCTCTCTGATGAGGACTTGCAACTATACCTCTCTGCCCTTGACTCCCTCAAGCCTTCTCTTGATAATGCTAAAAGGGATTGCTACCTTTCTCTCATTGTTAAACATTCCAACCATTTTTGCAGACTCCAAGGCACCCCACAATCACCCCGTTCTCCCACCTAAACCCACAACTATTAACTTTACTCTTCAAGATAGTGACCTTGCTGAATACTTTGCTTTTGAAATCTCCAAAATCAGAGAATAATACCTCACCCTTCTCTTATTCCCTCCTCCTACTTTCTTCACTCCAGCTACTCTACCACATGCCACTGCCTCTATCTCACTATTCAGTCATACCAACACTGAGGAAGTCTTTGCACTGCTGATGAATGCTAGCCCCCTTGTGTGCCCCATCACATCCTCTTGCACCTCAGCATGTCAAACATATTGCCCTTCTAGTGGCCTCTCACCTCACTAATCTCTACATCCTGCCCTTGAACTGCTTGCTTCCCCTCTACCTTCAAAACAGCCATGATGGTCATCCATGCTCATCCCTGCCCTTAAAACCTTAAAAAGCAAGGTGCTGGTCCAAACCAGATGAACAACTTTTGACCTGTGCCACTTCTTCCTCACTACTCTTAGCTGTTGGAAAGAGTTTCATTCAACTGCCTTACTAACTTTGACACACACCACCTTTGTGACCCCCTCCAAGCTGGTTCCAGCTCCTGCCACTCCACTGAAGTTGCTCTTGTGAATGTCTCCAACTGTACTGCCTTTGTAAAACATTCCAACCTTTCCTCTATCCTAATCCTCCTCGACTTATCTGCTGTCTTTGATACCATTGATCACTCTGATCTCTTCAATACTCTCTCCCGGCATGGGACTCGTGATCAAGCACTTGCTTGGATTGAGTCCTACCTGGCAGCTCTTCAATTATCTGTTTCCTGGACCAACAACACCTCTGAACTCCCTCATCTTACTGTTGGTGTCCAGCAAGGCTCTGACTTGGGTCCCCTCTTGTTCACAGTGTACACTTCTTCTCTCAGAGCACCTATCTCCTGCTTTGGTTTCTCATACCAACTCTTTGCAGATGACATGCAAATCTGTCCCACCATTCCTGAACTCTCCACTGACCTACCTATCAAATTCCTAAACTGTCTATCTGCTATTAAATACTGGACGGCCTCATGCTTTCATTATGTTGAATTCCTCCAAAACAGAGTTTTGTTGTGTCCTGCCAAATCCTCTCTCTCTTCTCCACCCCTGGCTTACCAGTTTCTACCTCACACTCTTCCCTACTCCTCTTGAACTAAAAACCTCAGTGTCATCTACAATACACATTCTCTACCTTCATCTCTAAAACTGCAATGGCGGCTCACCTAAACCTCCTAAATATCAGGAAAATCAGGCACCACCTTCCCTTCAAAACTAAACTGCCAAATATCTACTAACCACTCTTGTCTTCTCTAAACCAGACTACTCTACCAGTATCTTCTTTGGCCTTCCAAACTATGCATTCTGTCCCCCAGAAAAGATTAATAACTTTGCTACCCGGACTCTGTTTGAACTTCCTAGCTTCACCCCTGCTTCTCCTATTGCCAGCAGGCTGGCTGGCTAACTATGCAAAATGGGCGAATTCAAATTCCTCCCACTAGTGCATAAATCCATTTGCAGTTAGGCACTGATGCATCTATCCTCTCCTATCAACCTTTACAAACCCTCTTGCAGCCTTCACTCTACCTCCTCCACCACCCTTGCAGTACCACAGCCACCCTCTGCTTCCTTGCGCTTCTGCTCTTTCACTCTTCTTGCTCTGCTTACTTGGAACTTCCTCCTGTCTGTGATTCGAAACACATCCACATGAATGTATTCAAAAACAAATTGAAAGCCGAACCTCCCTGCTTCTGAGCTATACTCTTGACTCACCTCTCTAGCCTTACTACCTACAACTTCCCTATCTGCTAACCTGACTCTTCCCTCTTTTTCCCCACTACAATAGCACTTAATAGTTTGAGGTCACAACTCGTACTTAGCTGGCTAGACTGCCTAACCACCGACACTTACTTGTCCTAAGTTTGTCCACCTTGTTGTTCCGGTAATCTGTCCAATATTCCCCTTTTAAAACCGATCATCATGTCAATCGAACTCTCCCCATTATAAGAGGCTTGCTGCTTCCCGTTTATCTGATATATTACTTTTTGCACGATCCTTTGGGATCAAAAGTGCTTGTTTCCATGTATGTATGTAGGAATGCATACACATATGTATGTAAATAAATAAATTAAGAAGTTACAAACTTTCCAATGGCTCATCACCAGCAAAGGGACAAAATAGTCAAATCTGTTTTGCTTTTGATTTACTAAAACAATTAGGCGTTCTAAACCAAAAAATAGCGTTACTCCATATAAAGCAAAGAGGAAAAGAAATAATCAATAATACTTGTGCACACTATACATTTAATATCTGATTAAGAGAAAAATATAGTTTAAAGGTACGCCGGTATGTCTAGGTTGTCATTAGTTGGCTACAGCTTAAAATCAGTTGCCTTTTCAAATTCACCATGTTTAGAAGTAAACATTCATATATGCACAATGTTGCCCCGTGGCACATACCTACATAAGCTTTAGGGGTCATGTGTGAGGAGGAGATTTTCTATATCATATTTTGGAATGCATACCAAAGGAATACACTGGCTAGGATTCTCTTGAAAATGTAATTAAAAAAAGGTTTTGAAAAGAGCAACATACAGGATGGCTCGTACTAGTGTAAAAATCAACGAGAATAACAATGTTAGACGCACTAGACTCAGATCACGGACCTTCACAACCCCCTGCATCACAACCAGAGGACCATTAAGTTAATCAATCCAATCATATCCCTATTCCAGGCACATTAAGAACCCTAAGACTCAGATCTAGAACCTCCAACCCTCCTCGAACTATCACTTTCACCAATCATGCTAACACAGAAGGCATACCCCTATTAAGAACCCAAGATAAACACTCCAAAAGTCCCATCATAATCAAACAACAATCTAACACTATAGAGACTACCAACATTCACCCACCCACCCCAACCCAAGAGCCACCCCCAGCCACACACCTCAAAGCATCCCTCATCAACACGCGCTCCATACCTGCTCATGCCACTGAAATTCATGACCTCATTATTGAGCAAGAACTTGACCTACTCATAGTGACAGAAACCTGGCTCCACCAAGCGTCTGGCCCCTCGCTCTCCATTGCCATTCCCCCAGACTATACCATTCTCAGAACAGACAGAACAAAATCAGTAGGTGGAGGAGTAGCCATTATCTCTAAAGCCCACCTCAAATTAAGAACCAGCCCTATTGAGAGCCCAGGCGGCTATGAAGTCCTGCTAGCTAAACTAGCTACGGACCACAAAACCACAATAAACTTAATAACTATCTATAGAGCACCTAACACTTTATCTCAACCAGAATTAGACATACCACTATTGTTAACGCCACTTATAAAACCAAACACAAAATGCTTAGTCCTAGGGGACCTGAATCTAGGATTTAACGACCCCCAAGACCACAAAGCAGATGCACTACACAGTGCACTTAAAGACATGGTTTTCACACAACTCGTGAACACCCCTACCCATATAAAAGGAAGGTCTCTAGATTGGATACTATATCTTAACACTATAGTAGCCATAGACTCCATCTCCCCGGTACCATGGTCGGACCATCACTGCATAAACTTCACTATCCTGTACAAAAATCCAGATTTACCCAAAACGGTTGTCGAAGAATCATATGTAACAAGAAACATCCGTAAACTCACAGCAGAAAACATCAACCCACTATTAGTCAAAGCCCTCAATAACAAAATCATTAACGCTAAAGAACCTTGTGCCCTGGCAGACCTTTACCACAACTCTCTTACAATTGACGCCCTAGCACCTTGCGTTAACAAAACCAAACGTAAAGACAAAAAGTCCTCCTTCTAGTTCAACGAGGAACTAGTCTCTCTTAGACGAATCAAAAGATCGCTTGAACACCGCCTAAAGAAAAACCAGACCCCAGAAGCTCTGGAAGAATTTAACTCTGCAAACAAAATCTATAAATCAGCCATCATCGCCCATAAAGCAGATGCCTTTATCACAAGAATTAGTAATGCGTCCTCCAATAGCAAAGAGTTATTTACCATACTCGAGGAGTTGGAGAATCCGATCCCCATAATTAACCCAGTCAAACCAAGTAAAGAATGGTGCACCACCATCCAAGATGCCTTGGACACTAAGATTAAACTATTACAAAACAAAATTATCTCTAAAAGAAACCTCCTGTCCGACAAACACTCCACGGCCAACCAGATCTCCACTACCTTAGAAAACACCGCCTCTCTGTTCAACTTCACACCAGTCTCTCATGATACAGTACTCAAGACTATAGCCAAACTTAAAGCGTCCAACTGCAAAGGAGATAACTTCCCAGCACACCTAATTAAACTCTGCGCCCCCACCCTCACGCCTATAATCACTAACTTTGTAAATGCCTCCTTCTCCACCAACCAGGTCCCAAACAGCATTAAAGCGGCCTGGGTCACCCCCCTACTAAAAAAGCCCACGCTAGACCCACTAGTGCCTACTAACTACCGGCCCATAACAACTGTCCCATTTTTACTTAAAATCATTGATAAAATAGCTTATAACCAATTACAAACCCACCTAGAACAAAATAACCTGCTAGGAGCCAGACAACCAGGCTTTAGGCCTAATCATAGCACTGAGACAGCCCTCTTGGATCTTAAAATCCAATAAGACTATCAGAGATTCAGACAAACTAGCTACACTACTGCTACTGGACCTATCAGCAGCATTCGACCTGGTAGATCATGACAAACTATGCAACTCTAAAAAAAGATTTCAATCTTTCCAACAACGCCACATACTGGATCAAATCCTTTCTCACCGACCGTACTTCCAGAGTTGCCATTGGGAATTTTGCAGCGGACCCCATATTAGTGCCCATAGGTGTCCCCCAGGGATCCTGCCTATCCCCACCCTCTATAATGCATACACCAAACTCTTATTCTCAGCCCTAGACGATATTGGTGTCATTTACACCAACTTCGCAGATGACACACAGATCCTCATCCCTATCTCAGGCGACTACACCCAAGACACTCTCGGTGTCCAGTCAATTGGTCGACAGCAAACTGGTCGACTGCCAAATGGTCGAATTTTTTTTTTTATATAATTAATTTATATTAATAAAGTTTATTCCATAATCCAAAACTGGATGGCCCTGAACAGTCTTTGCTTAAATGATGAGAAAACGAAGGTCCTCATTGTGGGCTCCCAAAAAAGAATAAGCACCCTCCATCCGGACTACTCTCGCATTAACATCGACGGTACCTGGATCCCAGTACTTAAACAAGTCAAAACGTTAGGTGTCTACATCGATGCCAACCTCTCCATGCATAAACAAATAGCAGCCCTCTCTTCGTCCACAGCTTACACAGCAAAACGAATTGCTCTCAGTCGCCAATTTCTCATCCCTGTAAATTGCATCACCCTGGCTAGAGCCTTGATACTAACAAAACTAGATTACTGTAACATCCTCTTCCTAGGAACTTCCAAAACCAACATAAACAATATCCAACTACTGCAGAATAAAGCCCTTAGATCGGCTTTAGGGATAAAGAAATCAGAACATATATCCAACACTAGAAGAGAAAATCACTGGCTGCCTATTGAAGCAAGGATCATATTCAAAACCCTTAGCATCGTCTACAAATGTACCACCAACAAAGCGCCCAGCTATCTCAACAACTCCATCAAAAAAATAATGGCATGCAGGTCGCTGAGATCTAATAATCTGGCCCTCTTAGAAGTTCCTCCATACAAATATAGCAGAGCAGGAGGAAGTAGTTTCAAAGTTCTAGCCCCTTCGCACTGGAACGCCCTACCTCTGAGCATCAAAAATGAGGAATCATTACGAAAATTCAAAAAAGCTCTGAAAACCGTGGTTATTCAATAAATATTAACCGCCCAAGCCCTACCCTCCCATGACCAACTACACTGCTCAGGGCAACCACAGTGCTGCAAACAGGTCCGGAACATAAGGGTAAGGACTATCTCACCAATTGGAATCTGATATATGACCACATATTCTCTTGTAACGTTTGTATATAAAATGTATTATTACTTTGTAACTGTAACATTGTTTAATAATTGACTACCTTCTGTATCTTTCGCCGTGATACCCCAGGGTCTGGGCGAGTAACAAATGTAATAAATAAAATAAATAATGTCATAATTCTTGGGGCTTGGTGGCATTTGGTTGTGACTGCCTTTATAAGGAGACTTGGGATCATTTGTTTGTGGTTCAAAAACTGTTTACTGTCAGAAAAGGATGACAGTTTTTAACAGTCACAGTATTGGAAAAAAGATTGCGGTTAAGAGCTGGTGGAGGAAATCTCCTGGGGCATCTTCCATTTTAAGCTTTGTGCCTGCTGGACTCAGCCACAACGATAGATAAAAAATGACCGAATTCATGATTTGGCCGAATTTCGGCCGTTCGAAAATACTGAACGGCTGATGAGTTCGATCAGATCATGCATTCAGTGCTGGGAGCTGCAGGGATGTCCCCCGCACCCTAGCTCACTATACTGTGAGCGGGCGTTGCAAGGGTGTCACCCGCAGTCGTCTCGGAAAAACAAAAAAAAGGAAAGGACCCTGCTGCAGCAGTTCCCGATCACGGAAGTGAAAGGGAACAGGCATTGTAGGCACACCGCAAGTCTGAAACAAGGTAAGTAGGTGGAGGTGGGGATGGGGTGTTTTGGGGGGTGTGGGTATGGGTGTGGATAGGGGTGTGGGCCAAGTCAGAAATGTTCAGGGGAGAAAAGACTGATGGTTATTTTGGAAAAATATTCTTTGGTCTTTTCTCCCTCGAACATTTCTACCTCAGTCTTTCAACCCTGATCCGTATTTGAAGCTGCAAGATAATTGGAGAAGGTATGAGTCACTGGGAATGCGACAGAAACACCTTAACCCTTTAAATACCCATTCCCCCGGTATGAACCTGAACTAACTTTTGGGTGTGGGAGAAATGTGTGAAGGTTGTACCCCCTCTCTTTGAATGAAGCAAGAGTGTAGCTCTGAAGATTGTAAGGAAAGGATGACAAAAACACTCTTTCAAGGAAGTTAACAGAAACAGGTAACTGACTGTACTTTGTGCTGCACTTGAAGAGCACAACCATACAATAAAGGAACAGTATATACTCTGGAAATGGAAACGGTCCAAGAACAAATGGATGCAGGTATCTGGGAATACCTGCAAGTCATTGCATAGACAACTTTATGTTTTCCACTTCATCTTTTCAAACGAGCTGGTGAGCCGTGGGAGGTTGGATGTCTTCGGACCTACAGACTTAAAGATGCAGCTCAATGGACTTATGCTGCATCTGTGGACCTGGAATAGATCCATAGACTTCTGTCAGAAGCCAGGAAACATCTATTTCCACTGGAAGGAGCACAGGGGCCATTTGAAATGGAAGAATAACTAATGTGGGATCCTTGTATTACTGATTTTCTACTATGCTCCCCTGCCATTTGCATGTTCTCTAGGTGCTCTGGCAGGTCTGAACAGGAAGTGGTTTGTGTGTCTTCGTCTGGGGAATGGCAATTTTCTTTGTGTGGAGGCATAGAGACTAGAAGTACCTGTACACACGGCAGGTCTATTTCTAGGTGTTATGTGTTGAACGATGTTTGTAGGCATTGACAGGTTTCTATGTCAGTGTCTGTTGTGAATAATTTTAAATTGTGTGTTATTATTATTATTAGTAGATGATCTGTGTACAATGTTTTTCAGCATAGAAGTTGAAAATATGGGTGCAGAGTGCAGACATTCTGGTTACTGTTTTTTATGATACTGGTTTTAAAAAAATGTGTACTCAAGAATTGTAAAAGGTGCTTTTAACTTTTGTAAGAATGTATTCATACAGATGATTTCAAATGTTGTGATTATGTGTAAGGTTTAAGTAAAACATATACACAAAATAAAAAATAAGTGCAGAAAGGTTATCGAAGGGTGCAGTTGGTAACTTGCAATGTCCTTTCTATGTCCTTTCTGGGTGCTTTGAAACAGTATTTGCTTCCTGTATAACAAGTGAACAATACATAAATAAATAAATAAATAAATACATATGTGTTTAAGGCATCAAATAGTTAGGGGTAGCCCTTGGGTGAAACTTCATTAATGGTGCCCTTGAGTAAATTACTTGAGAGGGGACATACCGAGGAACCCTTTTATGGGCTGGTATATATGGCAGAGGACAGTGTGCATCAAATGCTCCTCAATGAGAGTGTAGGAAACTAAGTGAGGGTCATGAGGAGCATGCAACAGTGAGTACAAAGTAAACACAGTAGGGACATCTATACCGAAGAATAGTATGCACAGAAAGGAAAGCGCCAATTTAAATATCAAAATGTGAGCTGCAGCCTGCACACAGAATTTTAAAAAAAGACACAAATGTGAGGAAATGTGCGATGTTCACAGCCCATCTAAACAAGAGTATCTGTCCAAAAGTAGTTAACAAGGCACAAAAAGAAACCTTTTTAGTTACTTGGTGTTAGGGAGAATTCTCTGTTTAGGCTGAATTTCCTAAATTAGTGAGTCCCCAGCAGCTTTGCTGGATTTCTGGAGTTTGTTTTTTTCCATCCTGCCAAGAGTGAGACTCTTTTTCTCCCACTCTTGGACATGAATGTGTGTATTCCTTTGAATGTCAATGTGTTCTATGGGCTATGGGGTCTTTTACTCTATAGGGTCTCATATGTTTTTCTATGTGTGTTACAACGCACCCTCCGTGCCGTTGCACTGGGGCGTCCTAGCGGACCTCCATCATAGACTCCATACCCGGGGACTGACTACTGTCTCCCCGAGCATGTAAAGTCACCATTGGCTTTACTAGACCTAAATTTACTAACAGAACTAGTACAAACCATCCTATTGTGGACGTACTAGTAGGGGTAATTCGATTACTCCTGGGTATGTTATTCGAAGGGGCACTGTCCCGTCCCCCCTCGTCGAGTTTTGGCTGGTGGCATTGGAAACTACTTGTTATATTCGACCCCGAATATAACCCTATGGGATTCTTCCCATTGTTAGAGGTTGATACCTTTTCTCCCGTAAATCTCTAACATACCATCGGTTTACTTATCTTAAATAAGTCTATCGAATGGTATTTTCTGCCAAAACTCGGTTTTGTAAAATGGCGTCTGTGTTCGTCTCTGTGACTCCTAAACCAAAGGTTGAGCCCTTTGTTCCACTTTTGGCGGGCTTCTGTACAGAGACCCTCCAAAGTGGTGCCATTCTGTCTGGGTTACCACAGGGGTGTGGGAGGGGGTTTAGGCACCCTGGACCGAGTTGCCTTGCCAACTCCGGTCGCACTCTAGTGTGATTAGCCCAAGTGGTGAGCCTCCCCGCTCACCACTTAGCATGTTTTGAGTGACAGCTAGGCTGAATGAATGGGGGTTTTCTGCATAAAAGCAGGACTTTTGGGACTGGATCTTCAGAACTCGCCACAGGACCTAAGAATCTGACAAATATAACGTTCTATTGTTCAATGTCCTTGAGACAGGGCCCATGGCGAGGAAGCAATGATTGATATGAATAGTTTGGGATGCGCAATAGCTACGTGTGCGATGAGGCCGGCCGTTCCCAAATACATGTTACTTCACAACACTGGAATTACGGGCTGGGGCACTGTGGATTTTGCAGGCTGCATAACGCACAGACTCAATGGATGTTTCTAATGTTATGTGAGTAATTATTCAGGCGTTTTGATCCCGGGATGAGGGAATGATGAATGGATGCATGGGCAGGTGATTTGATACAGAGTTTGCCATGTACAGGGCTTCTTGGGATCTATCCGCCTCCCCTACGCTATGTGATGCAGGGCTGCCATAGTGGGACCATCGTCTATCTGGCCTTGTTGAGCCCTCCCTGTCTCGACGCGCCCTCAGACACTTGTGTCCATGCACGTTAACATTCCCATCTGATGGATTCTGTTTTGACAGACGCATGCACAGGTACACTCGTTTGTGATGGTGTTTGCACCTCGATATAGATGGTTATGAGTCGCAAGTGGTTTTGGGGTGGTGATGATCCTTTGGAGTGGGCTAGCATGCATATGGCTGTGGATTTCGTGTGATCATTGAAGTGAGTTGTTGCAATGTAGTTCTGATGGCCATTCTGTTCTTTTTCTTTTCTTTTGGTTGACAGGTATCTCCTCCCCTTTTGCCACTGCCATCTGTATGCCACTCCTGCAGATGGGTTTTACTCCCGACACCTGCTGCTTCGTGTTAATCAGTGGAGCAGCATTACGATCTTATGGGACGATCGCCAATGGCCCACATGCCCTTACGCAGTACTGGTGGCTCGGAGCAACATTTCGGCCTTTCAGCTGGACTAGTGCCTCCCCATTGGGACGGCCCTGCGGTTCTGTGCGCTTCCATGTTGCCTTTTCGTACGTGAATGTGGCTCTGTGTACCATGGGGGAACAGGGCGACACACAAGTAGTGGCTGGTCATTTCTTGCGGATGCAGCCCACAATGGTGATTGGTGTTTTGGAGTTCATGGCCTGATGGCTGTATGGGCTTGGTGACTTTGATGTGCATAAAATTTCTATTCTGATTTGGCCCGTGTAGCGTTTTTCTTTGCAAGTGATGTGGCATATGCCTATTTGGGGGGCGATGTATTGTGAGGAGATCTGCATTGGGTTCCAGCTTCGGAGTTTAGTTGCGTGGTACTGTACTGGGCGCGTTTGCCTACTAAGCCCGTGAGGTCAGGGATGGGGGCTGCCAATATGACAGTTTGAATGTTGTCATGCTCAGGGGCGGGGGATTGGGTTTTGTGTAACAGATGCCGGTCAGCCAGGTGGACTGGTGGAATGATGTGATTCTCGGAATATTGCTGGTCACAGGTGCCTGTGTTTGCGTGCGTTTCTTGGTAGGGGACTGTGGTCATGTCCATTGGGATGGCTTCTGTATTCGTGCCATCTGTGCCCTGCAGCTCCCATTGGCCCCTCTTGTGTTTCTTTTGTTCGTTGCCATGCATGGGTGACTTGTACATTTCAATGGTTGCATTGTGACTTCATTGCACCTACGGGGAGTTGTACTTTGTGGGCAGGGAGCGGTGTACAGGCACTCAGTGGGCCCGTTTACGGTTGATTCGCGATGCCGTACTTCTCACCATGGCGGAATGGTACATTACGCCATGCCTGATGGCGTTAGGTACATGTCCGCTAGGGTCGGAATTGGCGTACCCTTGCGCCATGGTGGTGTTTGCGGTTTCGCATGGCGCACGCGCGCGTGCTTGGTGCAGTTAGCGTTGGCGTTCACTACGGTGTCGCTAATGGCTTCGTACTTTGCGGTGACGGGTCATAGTCGCACCGAGCGCTATTCGATGGCGGTATTGCATTTCCGCCATCGTTTTCCGATTTCCGCAAGGGTCGTAATGAGGGCCCTAGAGTCTGATACAAGAGGCATCAAGATCCTGGGATCAGTCAAGGTGATGGGATTGAGTCATAAATGACCCTTGCCAACTACAATTTCAAAGAACCTTCGGACACAGGTCCCTTGATGATCGCATTCTCAGGAGTCATAACTGGCTCAGTTCTCAGATGCAATGGAACTAACATTATATGACACCAGATTTTCTGTTTTCAGGTTAGAGGAAATTGAGATGCCATTTGATATTTGGTAAAGTAGCACAAAAAAAGGCCTTTTGAATATGACATATGGAATCATATTTCTGCTTGTGATGATTGAAGGTATTGTCCTAGAGTATTTTTTTTTAAAACATGTTTGGGGTGAAACGCTCGATCGGCTGAATGTAACGCAATATTTTTTGATGTTTATGCAATTATGTAAATTAGAAAAATGGGAATATTTTCACACAGAAATGGTGCATGCCAGTCATTCATATAGTCTAACACTTGTGCCAGTGAGAGTTATTTTGAGCTTGAAATTACATTTTCAGGTAAAAGTACCAGAGAGTTAAAAATGTATAACACACGTACCATAGGCAATGCCAAGATGAAAATCACATTAATTGATTTGTATAAGTGGGAGCAATCTGCTGTACCAATTAGTAACAATGTGAGGAATAAGATGTTTTAGAAAAGTGCAATTTTTTATGTAGTAATCTCCAGATGACATCACATCAAATGGGAGTGGGGGCACTGGGTTTAGAATTCACTACCATTGGTTTGCCTGCTTCATTAATATGCCCAATTAGTACTTAGAGGATAGTTAAGTGTGATGTCACCTTTGGAACACTGCCCAATCACATACATTCATCAATTAGATTATAGAAATCATACAAACCTCTGAAAGGAGTGGTTTCTGATCTATAAAAGTCCAAACCATTAGATTCTGGGGACTCTCATGCACTTCCTCATTCACTGACTGCCTTGCTGATGGAAGGGAAGAAGAAAGAAAAATTGATAACAACAGAAAAGAAAAGGGAATAGTTTGCTTTCCTTTGGATCCATGTTTGAATTACTTGAAGCATGCTGTTAAAGAATCCAAACTGAAGTTCAAGATCCAGGCCTTCTTCAGTGGAAAAGTCAAACGACATGCCCAAAACAGAAAGAAGGGAACCAGAATGTGGTGGGAAGCTGATCACATCTTGCTGACTGATGTCCACTTGTCCCGAGATGGGGGCGGGGAACCTGAACCAGTCCTTAAGAGGGTGCTCACCTGTCTGGGAGACAGAAACAATACATTCTTAAGTAACTATACTTTCAAGGGGAAATATAATTCTGAGGGGAGATATAATTCTGAGGGGAAAAATACTCCAAAGGGGAATAGATTAAACCCCGGCCCCTGTCGTTTGTAAGTACTGAGGATGTGCAGGTATGTACATTGACTATACATCCTGAGAAGTTAGGAAACATTTCAACATTTCAGAAGTGTATGTGCTTCTAGAATTATTGATTTGATAGAATAGGTCCTAAGGTGTGTGTACTGAGAGATCCCCTGACTCTGTGTAATGATCAAACACAGAATGATAATGTTGGGAACCAAAAGGATATCTCACTGTGTGCATACCTAGAAAAATAAGGGAATTTCATGGTTACATAACAAGCAGAATCATGTTAATAGGGCTGATCTGTTCAAGCAGAAAGCGGAATGGGTTATTCACAGCTACCCAGTCCATCTTTAAGTTGCTCACTGAAAATGAAAATGGTACACTTTTACGTGATAATGCAATGGTAACACCACTGACAGATATCTAGCAAACATACACGTTTATTTTGCAAGTTATTCACATGCCAGAAAGTAGCTTTCCTTGCAGTTGAGTTTCTAGAATTCGGTTTGAAATGATGTCATGTGCATTGAGTGAGGGGTGGGTGTAATTGTCAATGACTTAGATAGGCTGGGATACTCTGAATTAATTATATTTCCTATAAAATGACAATTTTATCCCAAGCCTGCATGCACTGGTTAACACATGGTGGATGTGTGCTCAGGATAAATCAAATGTACATATGGCGATGTGTGTGTTACAAAAGCCTCTATTCCTCTAAATGTAGCATGGAAAACTAGTCACATGATTAAATCATCCTTCAACACTCTGTAAGAATAATTCCCAAGGAGATTTTAAAGTAGATATCTGAGGGAGGCGAGGCCTAGGATTGTCCCTAAAAACACTCAGCCTGCAACAAGGTCATTAGGATGTCGAAGAGTCAGCCACATTCATTGTATTGTGAACCAGGAGTAACTTCATTGGGCACCAGGGAGCAGAGGAAAAAAGGGCAGAATGCAAAAGTGTGGCACAGCAGAAATTAATGCATGATAAAAAAAGCATGAAAAACAAGAGAAGGCCTTACAAGGCAAAACAATCTGGTCTGTTCCCTGCACTCCCACCTATGGCCTCCTTCTTAAAAAGCTCTCATTACACTTTCTCAAGTTGCCACAGTCAAACACTCTCTCTTCCTATCCCTGTCTGTCTGCCTCTCTCTCTTTAACTCTCTCTCACTCTTAATTTTAATCTCTCAAATAGGTATATTGTACACCATGGCAACCAATTATCACGAAATTGGCAGATAAGGGCAGTGATGTGGCTGGGGACTCCATTACTCCTTACACTTAGCAAATGTATAAAAGTTGTGAGAGGCATGATCCATTTGGCTCAAGGAAGGAGCTGCCTGAGGTATGAAAATCCCAGGAACTCATTTCATCATCCGTAACATGTTGATTGACAGACAGCATCCTAAAACCTCAATCTACCTTTCTCAGGTGTTGTGCTCAGTGAGCCCTGCTAGGACTTTTCCTGTCTACTAACAGTTGGCTTGATTATGAGTGTGGTGGTACCTGTACAGTACTTCTGCCCAGATACCACCAAACTGTATTACCATTACTGCCACTTGGTCCGCAGTATTACCACCAGAATACTAGTGGCGGTGGCAGTGTAAATCCCAATTTTTTGTGTGATAATGTAGATGAAAAAAGTCACCAGGCAGGTAACTTTTTTCCCTGACCCACAAAAATGTTTCCCCAAATATTCTAGGAGGGCTATAATAATATATTATTACCTCCAATCATAGAATATTTGGGGAAATTGTTTGATTGTCTGGAGGGTGCATTTTTATGGAAATGCCACTATTTTCACGGCAACATTATCACTGGATATGATTCTTTTTATTCCATAGGACTCAATTGGGTATTTTCGGTGGAATTACCGTAGCAGTACTTCGGCTGCAGTAATTCTGCAAAAAATGGGGGGAAAGCTGGCAGATTTACCTCCAGCTCATGGCTGGAAGTGAATCCTCCAACTTTCCACCAAACCGATAGTTGGGCAGTTGCTAATGCGTCGGTATACAGCGATACCGCTGCATTTACCCTGCACTGCCCACCTTGTAATGAGGCCCACTGGTCGGGGGTTTGTCAGATGATTGAGTCAGAGGCTAGAATGCCTCCCCCCCCTGAAGTCTACCCCAGTGTTTCTAAAAGGCCCCCAAGCCCTCTCAAATACTGCACACCACCATAGGCCAAACATTCATTCCTCCTTCCTCCACCACTCGCACCTCACCTGCTGTTGAGACACTTTCATAACATTGGTTTCAGAATGATGCTGAACCATGCATGGGATTCTTCAGAGGGAGGTCAATTAGATGAGGACCAAGACAGACACATGGATTTGATAAAGTGCCTCAAAAGATTGGTAATCCATTCTTTGGCTTAAGTTGTGTGCAACAGCTGCAAAGAAGCAGGATGACAGTGAATAAGGGGTAAGGTGGTCGAGAATACCATGGCAATGCAACAACACTGTAATCACAAATGTGCAATGTTTCTGGACCATATGTATTGGTCTCTGCCAGAGAACTTTTAAAAGCTGTGTGTAAAAGCTAAAGAGTGAGGCATTACACAAGACAATAGGCTATATGGCTCCATGGCATACTAGGACATTATGGTTCAGGCTCCAGGATGAGGGCCGTCCACATATTCCCAGATCAGGTGTGCTATTTCCTGGATAAAGGTTCCTCAATTCTCAAAAGAATACTGCATTCTCAAGCAGGTATGCAATGTGCATCCAATTCTAAAGGTCTGTCAGTCCAGAGATAGTGAGGGGCTGTGAGGGCTTATCACCTGCACAAGGTGTGAACCAGTCACAGAGGGGGTGTCCTGGAGTCAGGAAAGAACGGTGGCACCCAATTAACAGATGCTTTCATTATAAAAGCAGTTGATTTAATAGGTAATGTCCTGCCTGAATTTATTCCCAATTTGGTATGGTATCATAACGAATAATGTAATCATTTTGCATTTATATAGCGCTAAAAACACTCAGGCAGCTGAGTGCTGTTTGTTATTACCCACGGTGTGTGGTGCTCATTTATCGACCACCAGAAGGATGAAAGGCTGAGTTTGGCTCTGCTGGGGTTCGAACCTGCATTGGGATGTCAAAGCGAGCGCTCTATTCACTGTGATATCTGACCGGCTGTGCCGGTATCATGGATGAGTGTCCAATTGTGTTTGCATAGTTTTTTAAGCTAGTGCCTAAAGCTATGAAATGATATATATTTGGCTATGGAGGCTCATTTTGATAGAGTGGTGATTTTCAAATAAGTATAACCTCGCCTAAGAATTGTGACTAGTTTATGGAAAAGTGATAGAAGGTCGACCCATGTCTCATTGTGCCCAGTGAATTGGTACATTCTACAAATGTGTCACATATTGGGCTTTCGATTTGCATTTTTGACACACCTATATCAGAAGAATACATTTATGATAATGATGTGTTATTTATATAGTGCCTTAATCCAAAACGCTTTACAGAGCACATATTTACATACAATATCACCCAACCGAAATTGGTACTCTTTTATCGACCTCGGAAGGATGAAAGGCTGAGTTTGTCTTGCCGGAATTCGAACCTGCGACCTGCAGATCATGCTCAGATCGCAGCAGCGAGCGCTCAACCCACCGAGCTATCTTACTGGCTTATGCTATGTACATCTGCCCCTGATATGCAAGGTGAATTTGATTTGCTAATTCCTTATAACAATACAGTTTGTCAGTATATTTTATAATTGTACCTCTTTATTACTTATGCAAATAAGCAAATGGGATATGCCCTGTTGTGGGTCCCTTGCTCGCTGCACTTAGTAAATAAGCAGACCTCACGTATAATGCCCAATATGTCCTAAGGTTGCTTGTGTTCCTTTTCAAAAGGAATGTGGCAAAGCATTTTGTGAGTGTCCTCATTGGTGGCAGAATAAACATTGGACTGATTTTCATGCTACTGGTCCCCTTCTGTAATAACTCAGAATGGATCAAATGATGGTATGGAAGGATGCCCAGAGAAATGCCAAAGCTTATGATGAAATAAAGCCTTCTGTACATCTGTTTTTGGTTTGGCCGAAACCTTGAATTGCAGCTCATGCCATTAAGAGACACCATGAAAACCCACGGACTTCAGGCTGTGTCCCGAGGTATTGGCAACATCTACATGGAGACCACGTGCCCTCTTCATTTTTTTGGAGCAAACTAGCTTCCGGTATGCTTAGGCTCAGCACTATTGTGCCCTATCAAGGAACTTTGGCCCCGCCCCCTTGAGGACGCTAAATGGATAAAATCACCTGACCAGCACCCTTGCGGCGTTAAGCCTGTCGCTGCTCTAATGGCGTTGCGCATGTTGTTTGGGCTGTTTGGTTGGTTGCGGGCTGCGCCATAAAAGAAGCAGCTTTCCCCTTCTCATGCGAGAACACTTATTGGAACTCTGAAAATGGGAAGTGTACCCTGTTTGACCTCCACGGTATAGCGTTTGTCTGTGCTGCACGGTGAGATCCAGTTTTATCATCTTCAAACGGATAAAATACAGCTACTCAATCCCCATAGCACTTTTACACAGATCGATACTCTTTGGCAGAGCGGGGGAGGAGAGGACTGAGGGGGGAGGAGTCGGACTAGGGCAGCTCCTCAAGCTGTCAGGCGTGCCCCGTCTCTGACCACAACAGTCCAGAACCTTTCTAGTGTAAACTCAACATCCCAAATTATTCCATAACTTTATTCTTCTTGGGTGCTGTTATCTCTTAGGGGGCTGCACGGTTCTCTCCCCCATTCCGTGGACGAAACCACGTGGCTTTGAAATTGTTATCTATACCGGACACACCACATTTTTAGGACAGTATTTAATGAATATATGTTGTTATCGCTTGAAAGTTTAAATACGAATTACCCTCCTTTTATGGTCATTTACCTGGTATTTTATACTAACTTCATGAAATTGAGATTATAACTAACTATTGTATTTTTATATGGCATGAATAATTTTACACATTTTCTTTTTACCACACACTACGACTTGCACTTGTGAGAAGCTCATGAACGCTGTATTTTAGTGCTCACTCCTTATTGCACTTTAGCTCCTGATTTCTGAACTTAAACTGTAATTACCTCAACACAGGATCTGAAAATCTGCTATTGAGCATCCCTATTGTACCAGTGTTGCTTAAGCAGATAATGGAACTGTGCAGCCCAGCCAACCGGCCGGCTTTAGAAGCCTGTCATCGCACAAATATTTTAGCATCTGAATTCTTTTAGCTAATTGGACCCCTTAGGCTGCTTAATCTTCCTTTCCCAGTTTTCCGGGCTGTCCTACTAGGATATCGAACTTAGTATCAATATTAGTATTTACATCCATATTCTTTGCACCAAGTTCCCTTGAAAGTGGAACACACTGAGAAATTCCACCCTATTACTTTTTAGAATCTCACCCCTCTGATTGTAATAAGGATGGCTCCAAAATTGCACTCGCAAAACTGTAAAACTGTAAAGCTCCCCCTCACAAATTCCAGAACCATAACAATGCACCTAATTTACAGACCTCCCAGTCCATTGGGAGCATTTGAGGATGAATTTAATGCACTCCTGTCCACCAATATGAAACCTTACTCACAAATCCACACTCTAGGTGACCTTAATTTAGGCTTCAACGACCCGACTGACATCCAGACTACATCCATTGCCAACACCTTAGTGGAGATTGGCCTCACTCAAAGAGTCCTTCTACCTACTCACAACAAAGGTAGAATCCTCGATTGGATAGCCGACATTAACTGTAGCACAACCATCACTTCCATTGAACCCCAACCTTGGACGATCACTCCCTCCTCATTTAAACTTCAAGACTGTATCCCGCCTAACACTGACCACTTCATTGCCTCACCTATGCCCACCAGAAATAAAAAGAATATTACTGCAGAAAGACTTCTGCCTCTCCTCCATCCTCTACTTGATCCCCTCTTTGCCTCTTCTGACCCATCAGATTTGGTGGACCTTTACAACAATACCTTGATCATGGCACTAGACAACATCGCCCCTCTAAAAATGCGAAAAAGCAAACCCAAAGCACTCCTCAATTCGTGGATCACCCCGAAACTGAAAGCCCTTAGAATCAAAAAAAGAAAATTCAAAACTTCCTGGAGAAATAACCCTTCCCCAGCCAATGAAGTCAACATGCTCAAAATCTCAGCCACATATAAAGATGAAATTCTCACAGCCAAAAGAGAAACCTATAATAACAGGATTGAAAAATCAAGCTCAATCTCTAGAGAATTATTTACTATTTTAAGAGCGCTTCAATCCTCCATCCCATCTTCTGATAACTGCATCAAAGACAAGATCTGGTGCACCAAAATTCAAGAAGCCTTAACTAACAAAATCACCCTGCTCCAAAAGAAAATAGCAGCCAAAAAACAATCTCTGGACCCACACCAACCACACTCAAACCTACCCCCATCCTGCCGAAACCGCCTCAACATTTCAAATTTGCACCAGTATCCACCCAAGAAGTAATCAACATTATTGCTTTTTTCAAACCTGCCAACTGTCATGGCGACGCATGTCCAGCCTCGTTTATCAAAGACACAGCTAATGAACTGGCCCCTTTTATAACCACCCTCTTCAATGCCTCCTTTCGCACAGGCACCACCCCAACTAATCTGAAGAACTCATGGGTACTCCCTCTACCAAAAAAACCTACACTCGACCCTAGCATCCCTACCAATTTCTGTCCGCTCACCACGGTACCTTTTCTCTTGAAAATCATTGATGAAACTACCTATAACCAGATCCAAACATACCTCGAGGTCCATAAGCTACTTGGACTCCGACAATCCAGTTTTAGGCCCAACACAGGACAGAAACTGCACTAATTGATCTAAAGATCCAAATTGATGACCTGAAAGACAAGGGGAAATCCGCTGTTTTGCTCCTGTTGGACCTATCAACTGCATTCGATTTGGTTGACCACAAGGTGCTCTGTAGTCACCTATTCTATGTGGCTAATTTTTCAGGAGAAGCAACAGCATGGATCCATTCCTTCTCCAGGAATGGATCCATGAGAGTCTTCTCTGCTGCAGCTGACCCCGTCCCCATCACCTGAGGTGTTGCACAAGGTTCATGTGTATCACCTACCATGTACAATGTATTCACCAAACCTCTGTTTGATGATCTGGACCATCTGGGTGTCATCTACACCAACTACGCAGATGACACCCAGATCCTACTACCTTTGACAGGAGATTACGAGACAGACCTCTCCCTTGTCAACAAAATGTACCTCATCATTCAGGCCTGAATGGCCACACACAGTCTCTGCCTGAATGATGAGAAGACAGAGTTACTTCTGTTAGCTTCCCCCACCAACATGAAGAAACTGAGCAACCTTTACTGCTCTTTCAACATTTACGGTAACAATATAAAGGTGGCCAATGAGGTTAAAACACTGGGATTTTACATAGCCTCCTCCCTGAGTCTGCACAGACAGGTTAGTGCTACTGCTTCATCCACTGCATACACATACAAGCTTATACATTCTTGCAAACCCTTCCTCTGCCCGGAGAGCTGTATGACCCTAGCGCTTGCACTAGCCTTATCTAAAATTGACTACTGCAATGCCCTTTATTAAGGAGCAAGCAAAACTATTACTAATAAACTTCAAATTTTGCAGAATAATGCCCTTGGATCTGACTTGGGCATCTCAAGAGGGCAACATATCTCATCAACAACACGGAACAACTGGCTTTCTATCCAAGAAAGAATCCAACTCAAAACAGCCTCCCTCACCCATAAATGCCTCAACAATGCTGCCCCTCAATACTTGGCAGAAATATGTGTCAAAAACAACCCCACCAGACCAACCAGGGCTTCCAACACTGGCTGCCTAAGGGTGCTGAGCTACAAAGCTAAAAGAGCAGGGGGGTAGCAGCTTCCCAGTGATGGCTGCCCAACTCTGGAACTCCCTCCTCCCTCACTACACACTGACCAATCCTACCACAAATTCAGGAAAAACACCAATCGGTTGTTGATCTCCAAGGACACACCTGTTTAGACCTCCCTCCCAAGCCTAGATGTACCCACATCCTGCCTCGGAAGGTATATACCTTGCTTACTGCTTTAATGAATAACTTTACCCCGGACACACTCCTCGGTTTATAATCACTGTGAATACTACCTATTCTTCCACCTGTAACTACTGTGTTTTCTATGCCTACCACCTTATCCATGTGTGTATACACCTCGCCTACTGCTTAAGTGTGCAACTGTAGTCTTACCACACTCATCCGCATGCAAATATTGTACATACCATCTATTACTGCCACTTTCTCCTTTTGCAACTGTTGTGTGTACTATCTTCTCTGTAACCATGAACATGCATATTCTTGTAATGCGCCCAGATACCTCAGGGTGGGGTGCACAATATAAATAATAAACTAAACTAAACTAAAACCAACAGGTGAAAACATGTCAAATCATCACTACGGAAAACAGAACAAAACCGAAAAAGGGGTTAGGGAAACAAGGAAAAACACAAAGGGACAGTAACCAAAATACCACTAACGACACTGTAAATGTATAACTTATGTTGGATCAACCAAAAATTATAAGTTTCCACACTAAAGGGGACAAAAACAATGAACAACCAAAGGAAAATATACAAAACGACCCTGAGAATAGTTCTATGGTCGATAATAATTCCCTCCAACAATTTGGTGCATGATTTTAGGTGACAATCTCTGGGACTTAACTCAGGCCCTATAGCACCACAGAAAGAAATTAGCATTGAAAATATGGCAGACATGGGGAACGTTATTGGTATAGATTTATCGGCTACTCCAGACTTAGATAAAGACGCCCAAGCTGAAGAAGCAAGTATTGCAGAAGATGTGTCCTGGGGCGTATCAGATAATCCTAATGATAGCTCCTTGAGTTTAAGCTTGGATAAAATAACGAAAAATCACTGAATCTGAATGAAAAGTTTGATGCCATGACAGTCACCATAGATATACTTCTTGGAATATGCACAAAGTTATTGAAATTTCAAGATGTGATCAAGAATCTGGTCATAGAATCAGTAGTGAATACAAGAGCTTTGGGGATAATGATTGAGGATATAAAAGATACTCCAAAGAAAATACAGAGGACCAAATGGGGCGAGGTAGAGGAAAATTCGGGGGCCCTGAGTGAGCTATGTATGATCATTGATAATGAAGCGGAACATCGGAATCTCCATGACATAGAAAATGATGGGTTGGAGGAAAATAAATCCAAAAATGTAGATATTGATAGCAAGAGTCCTTGGCGTCCTGGAAGAGCTCTTTGTGCTGCCCGTGTTTCCTCGTGCCTGAAGGGGTTAATTGAGCCAGGAAGTGGAAGGAAGAGGTGCCTAAGGCTCTTAAGGACTCTGCAACGTGGAGCGTGCAGAGTCCTCGCGCTCCGGAAGCGCACAGGAAGCGTCTGAAGGCTGCGAAATTGGAGTCTCCTGCGGGCGCCGTTGTTATCTACTTCGAGTGGCAACCTTAACAACTTGTGATTGAAACGCATGTTATTCTGGAAGACAGGAACCAGCTTCGGGTGAGGAACCGGCTGTTTGTTTTTCACGCTTTTCTTGCATCCACCATTCTAACTTGGGGCGGGGGGGGAGAGTCGGACTCTGGCAGCTCCTTAAGCTTCCTTCCTTTTCTCCGTGGCATCACAATGGTTGTGAGTGGAGCATGCTAAAGGGGCTCTGCCGACTTTATTGATTATATTTGACTCTTATGGACTTCTACAGATTTTTACTGACTGTTTCATTGCTCGTGCTCAAGGTGGTCTTATATTTAAGCAACGGGGGCTGCAAAGCTGCTCCTCTCCCCCTTTTTTGCCACGAACACAGTGTCTTTGGTCTTTTTATCTTGATCTCTTTGGACTATGAATAAGTGATTTTTAGCTTTTTATATCCCTTCATGGTCATTTATTTTAATCAGTGCTTGTGCATTAGTTGTGTATTAGTCGTTATATTTTAGATTCTGTGGGGTTTTTAGGAGTTCTTTTTTTCCCTTTACTTTTCACTATAGGTGCGGCTAGAGCAGTAAGAGTGCTGTAATGCTGAGGCTACTTACTGTTTATTGATATATTTTAGCCACATTTACTAAGCTGTTTTATATCGTTCTTCCATACGGCCATTAGCCTTTAGCTATTGTTTATAAGTATTAATTCCAGTGGTACAGTATTTTGTCATCCCTATACATTTATTTAGACTCTCTTCTTGGCATAACTGGTAAAGTGGTAATAAGCCCCATATAAACCCGTATTATGGGCAAAAGAAAAGCTGGGGATGAGGGGAGAGCTGGGGGATAGGTTGCCCCGGGAAGGGGGCAAAAAAACCGAAAAATGTTAAAACTTTGAGACCCCCCAAAACAGGGAAGCCCCAGCCAAAATTGGCACCAAATACCTCCCAAAGATCATTGGACTCTTACATGGATGTTATGGCCAACAAAATTGTAAACTGCATGAATGCAGCGGAAGCAGCCTCTAGAGAGGCAGCACCCATGTTGGAGAGTCTGTAACGCTTACCTTAACTCTGCGGGGACACACACAGGAACTACTTCTATGTTCTTTCTTAGCTAGCAGTGTTTAACCAATCTACACCTCTTCTGTGATGTGATAACCTATAAAACATAGAAAGTTCCTTCAGTGTACTAAACAACCTTAAACTGGGGCAAGAAGTCAATCATAAATGGTTAGTAACCCTTTCTACTAAACTTCTTCTTACCTAATGCTTTTATTTAATGAGCTCTCCATCCTGCATCTGTGCAGGGGCTCAAGGTTCTGAAGGGTGGCTTATGAATATGTAGTGGAATTTTCCTAGGGCAGAAACAGGGGGACTGGACTACGGAGCTAAAGGAAATTCGGGAAATAACCCCCTGACAACTAGTGCATTACTGTGACAAAAGGAAACAATGAATAAGTCTGAGGAAAGCACTTCCTATTGTGTAAGCAGAAACGTTACTCCTACACGTGACTAGAAAACACAGCAGTTTTATGAGCGCTTCAATTATAAGAACTGACTACATTCCAACTGAACTGTAGTGCGTGTGTAATTATTTGAGAAACTGAAAATTCACCACATAAAATGAGCAAAGAAAAACGCTACATTTAACAAGTGCCAATGTATCTACCATAAGAAAGCTTCTGCCTTCACTGCCCAGCAAGGGTAACTAACGTCACACACGAACACTCGCAATTTTTTTTTTACAGAGAGGAAATATAGCAACAATGTATTTGAAGACGTTGTCAATACTTGCTGTGGAATGACTGGAATGTAAGCCTTACAACGGCGTGTGCGACACAAAAGACTCGAACGAGCGTTTACTGACAGGAACGAAAAGTTCCGACACAAGCCTTCCGTGACAGGACAAGAATTCCGAATGACACGAGCTCCAACCAGGAAAACTTCAATGCTCGGGGGCTAGTTATAGAACCGTTAAACTGTAACTATGTATTTATCTATTCTACAACTGTTCAAGACTTCTATAGTTGACTGGGCAACGGTAAGCGTCGACTGACAGATGAGACGCGAAGCACCGAGCACCAGCGGGGAGGGGCTTAAATACTCCTGGATTGAAAACAACTAGACTGCAACTCACAAGTAGGGGAACAACCCAGGCAGCCATTTTATCAGTCAGGAAGTGATTAACAATGACCACCCCCCACACTGTGTTGCCTGACTGCCCTCCAGAAGTGGTAAACTGCTGTCCAATTCCTTTTTGGGGTTTTACTAGAACCTTTTTTTGTGATCATGACAGAGTCTTAGTAATGGTGCAATAGGAGTGATTGCTCTAGAGACCATGCCTCTTGCGGCAAGGCCTGAGGTTCTGATGGGGGAGGGTGAACGGGAGGGCAGGGGTTTGGCTCCTGAACAGGAATATCATCCGTCAGTCAGGGGAAATGACCTGACCCAGGGGGTGCAGGACAGCCTAACTTTGGACTCCTCGCTTGTTAGCGAGGGGGACAAAGAATGGCTGGAATCCCTACTGGATGAAAAATTAAAACCCCTCAAATTGTTGCTGAATTCTTTGTGGGGGCTGAAGGAGGGGGTACTTAATACTTTCGCAATAATGGATGACTCTATTAAAGCCATCTCCCTAAAATTGTGTGACCTGATAAAAAGGGGCGAGGTGGGGAGGTGGCAGTTGCATCCTGCACATTGTGTGCCCCATCAAGGGGCGGTCACACCAGTGGTTGGAATACGGTTGCAGAAGTATGTTGTAGGCAAACTCCTGCGGCTAGTAGGGTGGAAGTGGAAGAGGTATCAGGGGCTAAAATTGTGGCTAGTGGGCCTTTGCAAACTATAGTGATTGAGGACACCGCGGAGACAGCTCCAATACAAGTGCCAGGGAATCAGAACATTTTGAATTTACTGCATGAAGCGGCCCCGTATGTGGGGGTTATTACGGGTCTTCCAGAACTCCCCAAGGGCAGTTTTGAATCAACACTTCCCTTAATCAATAAGGTGACGCATTGGATTAACACTAACCTGATGGGGCCCAAGATTGATCCTACACTTATTCGTATGGCAAGAAGAGGCGGCTGGAAACCGGTCCAAAGATGTGGCCGGGGATTGTGTTGTGTTGACCATCGCAGATGCATCTATAGCAAATTATCTCCGGAATACAAATTTAGCTCAGGGCATCAAGCCAAATGGTAATAGACTCACTAGTAAATTGCTCCCCCTGGATTATTTTTATTTGCGAATGGGGGGGCTGGGTCAGATCGGCCAGTTGTCTGGCCGAAGGGTAGGTGAGGGTACTGTGGCGAAAGGTATTATTCCTGCCGGCCTTCATTAAATAAAGACCGGGGGAAGGCTGAAGTAGGATTTCTTCAAAGAGGGGGCCCAACCCCGTGAGTGAGAAGGCTTCATTGAATTCTATTCCCCTAGCTAATCATTACGAAATTTTAACTTCGTGTGAGGATGTAGACTGACTACAGGCAGAACCAGGGGGAAGTGTACCCCTGGTGGTCAGCCTGGGAGACAAGCTATTGGTGCCCTCTCAAACATGCAGTGTTGCGGTGAGCACGACTACTGAATTTTGTTTGCTCTCATGGAACATTGCGGGCTCAGCTAATAAGATGAATCTTGGGCCCGTGATTGAGCTCTTACAAGCCAATGCAGTGGTTCTACTACAGGAAACGTGGGCCTTGGAACCTCCGCAACTAGATGGCTTTACTTCATATGCCATCCCAGCTAAGAAAAAATCAAGAGGTAGATGCTTTGGGGGCCTGTGTACTCTGATTAAATCCTCTCTTGAATGCAGGACCAAGGTGATTCCTACAGGCATGGATTTTCTTCATGTGGTCCTATTGTCATCAGTAAAGGGAGAGTCAATTTGCATTATTAATTTCTATAACAGTCCGCACAATTCGGAGACAAACAGACTACTAAAAGTTAAGGTGTTTATCGAAGATCTAATGTCTAAAGGAAGTAACACAAATTTATCATATATTTGGGGGGGTGATTTCAATGTCAAAATGGGGATGGGAGCCTCCAGGGATGAATTGGATCCATGGGAGGATTGGCTATTGAACATCCCGGCAACATGTATGAGGGATGTGAGAGTATGCCCGAAGGGTTTGCAGATGAGCATGTAGTTGAACGAATGGGGTTTACGCACAGCTAATGGTCGTATAGCGCCTGACATACCGGGTGAGGTGACATTTAATAATCACCTGGGTTCTTCCACAATTGATTATTTTTGTATTTCTGCAACATTATGGGAGAGTATTGTGAGTTTTGAGGTGATCGCTGTTGTATACAGCGAACACTATCCTATCTGTCTGTCTTTAAAGGGCTTGTTGGGGGTTGGGGTCTCCAAGTTAACTGCCCCATGCCCAATGTTGGGAGTGCCCACTGGCTCCCGTAGAAATAAATGTGGGACCATCTTAGAGGAGGAATTACATGTTAATGTAATCAGGGAGAATGAACCCCTCTTGGTGGATATATTGGGGAATAGCCTCCCACCAACGGTGGTTGTTGAAAAATGTGTCGAAATAGTGGCTGCTTTTACATCAAAATTCACGACCACATTTAAAGCCAAGGAGAAATCACTGCAGAGGGGGTGGTTCGATTCGGCCTGTAAAGAGGCCAAACAAACTTTATTGTTAACACTCAAGGAGCCAACATCCAGTAAAAAAGCGATAGCTCAAGCTAGAACTGCCTATAAATTGGAATTAAGAAGAAGAAAACAAGAAATTGAAGGGGTGGCTTGGGAGGGCTTTCTAAACGCTGCTAATAATAGAGACCAGAAGGCTTTCTGGGAGTTTGTTAAGGGCAGTTCGGAGGGGTGTAGGAATAACAAGGGCAGTGGCACACATGTGGAGCATGGGGCTTGGTTAAAACACTTTGGGAGTTTGTTCGGGGAGGCAAATATTGAAGTCGGTGAGGAATTTGCTGTTCCTGCTCTTTGAGATGGAGCAGGTCAGAAAGGCCATCAATATTCAAGCCCATAACAGAGCCCCGGGACCAGACATGATCCCCTCAGATTTGTTTCAAGACCCACTTGATCTGTGGGCACCTCTATTAATGGTGGTATTTAATGCATGTTTGCAAGCAGGGAATTATACGCCCTCTTGGAAAAGGGCCATTATTTACCCAATTTTTAAAAAAGGAGATATGGCTAGTCCAAGTGCATATAGACCAATTTCTCTGTTGGACTCCTGTTTTAAGATCTTTGGGAGAATATTATTGGCTCATATTAAATCCTGGTTGGGGTAAGCATTGATCCTTTTGGATATTCAGTTTGGATTCCGCCCTGGGGTAGCCACTATGGAACAGAGCCTTAATCTGTATCTCCTGGTGGCCAATGCGGACCATTGTAAGGGAGAGGCAGTTTATTTGGCCTTCATGGACCTGAGCACGGCCTTTGATAAGGTGGACAAGGCAAAGCTTTGGGCCGTGCTCGGGTCCATGGGTGTTCGGGGGACATTCTGAAGGTATTGGTCGAGCTGCATACAGATAATGAGGCTTGTGTGCGCAGTGGCCCGGGGGCGACATTGTATGGCCTGCTTTAGGGTGGGCTGCGGAGTACTGCAGGGTTGTGTGTTAGCCCCTATATGCTTCTGCCTTTATATCAATGGTCTCTCATTTGATCTCACTAACATCTTGGCAGACTTTGTAGTTCTGGGGGGACGGGGTTTCCCTGTTTTAACCTATGCCGATGATACAGTTTTGTTAGCAAGGACCCCCAGAGCATTACAGGCCCTGATTAACGCCTACACAACCTTTATGTGTAATTTAGGTCTAGAAATGAACTCCAAAAAATCGGCAGTAATGGCCGTTGTGGGTAGAAATCGGTCAGTGGCCATGAAACCGATGCTCTGCGCTGGAGAAATCATACCCTGAGTTAGGGCTTTTGATTATCTGGGCATTCGTTTTTCAGAAGTATTGAATGGTTCGGCCCATGTGGCCAAACAATCGGCCAAAATGAGCCAACAAATAGGGGGTATATTTCGTTTTATGTCTAGGTCCAAGGGGCAGCCTTTAGAAGTGATCACCAAGATTTATGGTGCCCAAACATTGGCTGTCACTTTGTATGGCGCCCCCATATGGGGCTACCAAAGGGCTACGGAAATCCAAGTCAAAGAAAACAAATTTCTCAGACAGTTGCTGGGGCTCCCGAATTCAGCAGCTTCCATCTCAATTCATAGAGAATTGGGATTGGAGTTTTGGGAGGACCTGTGGGCATTGGCTCCAATTTTATTTTGGCTCTGGTTGTGGGCCAATGAATTTTCAACTTTATGTCGTTTTATTATTCGGTCTGTGGTGGGGAAAGCGGGGTGGCACAAAATACCCTTACTGGCTTATATTTCTAATGCCCTAAGGGAGGTAAATCTTAGTGCTCTTTTCCCAACTGACCTACTTATTACCATGATCGAGAGGTCTAGCCTCAAAAATGTGGTCAGAGCAGCAATAGCAAGGAAAATAATACTATTGGAATATGGTAATAAATCTGATGAATTCCACTCTATGATCAGCAGGCCCTTTGGGATCCAACCATATCTAACTTGGAGTCCATATAAAAAAGATAGGTGGCTGATAACAAGGGCACGGTTTGATCTCCTTCTCTTGCAAGCAAATATAGCTAGATGGAAAGGATCCCCAGATATGGCCGGTTGTCCGGTATGTGGTTATAAGCTGGAGGATTGGCTCATTTTTTGTTTTTTTGCCCTGGCTATGCAGATATTCGTAGAGTTTCTTTGCTACCAGCCCTAAGGAAATCTAAGATACGCCACCATAAAGCTGCACTTGTTTTTCTTTTGAGTGCAGACACAGTCTTCACAGCGTGGGCCTTGCTCACATTTTTAAAAAGAGCAATATATTTTAGGAAAAGTCTGTTGAGGCTCCAGGGAGATGGAAACCAAGCATGAAAAACCTAATACTGGAGGAATTATTGTGTATAAGGATTAATCTGTGTCCCTGTAAACAATGGATTTTATGAATCAGTGATCATGAATTAATTACTGTATTATCTTTTCTTCCCCATTTTTAACATTGTATTTAAAGGTTCTTAGAGATAATGTAAGAAATGTTTAACTTTTTGATTGTTGGTACATATTTTATGTCGTTTGATGGTCTATGTGAATCTGAATAAACTTGTTTGACTGACTGACTGATAGCAATAATAGTATCTCTGAAAAAGATCTGAAACCCCCACATAGATCAAAGAAGCGTACAAGACGCAAATGTAAAAACAATAAAAACAATAAAGGTAGGTGAAACACAGCAAACATAGGTTTAAAAAAGCATATAAAAAGGAACAGTGCTGCCCTGGTAGAAATATCCCCAACCGATACAGAATGTATGGAAATAGGGGATACATTTGAGCTCTCAAATAATTGTAATAAAATTAGTGAAAAAAATAAGAGCCTAACAAAAAAAGAGGGCACTCTAGAAAAATGCCTGAAAAAACAATCCACAGGAAACTATAGAAATTGAAATCGAAGCCGTGGAGGAAGAAAGAAAAAATGAGAGATGTTTGAATAGTGAAATTGAAGATGAGGATATGAATGAAGTAGGTAACAACTTCCGATGCTTAAATATACCAATAAGTAGAGCTGCCCTATCCCTCAAAATGCAAGAAAAAGAAATATACATTAGAGAAATGGAAAGATTGCCCATGTATAAAAATCAAAATAAGAACAATGCTACTGAACAAAAACAGGATAATTATACTTTGGGTAAGAGCATCAAACTTATAGAAAAAACAACCTCGGACGAGAGCCCATTTATGAATAGATCTTGGTTACTAGAACAATTGCATAAGATCCCCCAACTACATACTATTAAATCATCTTATATTAACCTATTTATATTACCGCAACAAGGAAGCTGGGAAAACTGGGTTATTGTTCAATTCGGCACGGCAGTAATTGTAGACCTAATTAGGGAATATTCAAAACTACAATGGGGTACCAAATTTGAAATCCTCTTTTGTAACAACATAACAAAATTTCAATCTGTAGTTAGCATGCCCCTAAATATATCTCAGAAAATGCAAAATGGAAGGGAGATGAATGGGGTAAATAATCAGGATTTATGGGTCCCAGATAGTAAATACTTCCCTGACCATTGAGATGAGGATCACGAACCGAGATTTACTTTTCTCTCTTGGAACAGTAGAAGTTTTAATTCCACCCTTCACACAGAAGGAATTAAACTTTTAAAGGAAAGTGACGCATTTGCCCTTCAGGAAACTTTGGTGGGGGTAGACCTATCATTGGACGGGTATAACATTATTTGTAAAACAGCCATTGGAGGAAATAAGGGATGATTGTCGTGAGGCCTATGTATTGGGACTAAAGATCATCTCCCCATTAGAACTTATGAATGGTCTACTTATTCCCTGTTTGTCATAGGTGCCATTATTGGCAACATGGACTTTCTTGGGGAAATTCTAATTATTAATGTATACTCGCGCCCAGGTGGGGCAAACATGGTAAGTATAGGAGAGATAATAACAGCGACAATTGAAGGCTGGTTATTGGAATCCCCTGGATCTGAAATATTAATTATGGGTGGTTTTAATGCCTACTGTGACGTAGCAAAAGAGACGATGGATAAGTGGGACCAATTAGATGATGAGTTTATAAACACAGCTCCCTCAGTATTAGGAAAACTGGGACCAAACCGCAAATCACAAATCCAAGTTAAGAATGGAATTACTTGGATAAAACTATGTTTAAGCTGGGGGCTTAAATATTTGAAATCGGATGAAGGGACTCCAAATAAAGATACCTGGTCAAATGGTAAAATTAGCTCACGGTTAGACTACATGTTTGTTAGCCAGGGGATAAAGAAAATGATTGGATGCTTTGACCATATATCCACCCCACTGCGAGATCACAAAGCACTCAGATGTAAACTTCAGAAAATAATTTCACACCAATGGGAGAGCGACGACGATATAAACATCCAGAGCTCTACGGGGGGAAAAGGGATCATATGGACCCAAAAAAAATTGTAAAGTTTGATAATATGTTTTACATACTCCCCCTGGTGGGCCAAAACGAAGCATTAAATGGCCTTAAAATCGTAAGAGATTTGCTGGGTATGATCCACAAGGACAACCGTAGATAGTGGATTAATCATAAACAGGGGAAACTGCACTCTAACAAGTATGATAGCCAAATAGAAGAGAGGAAAAAAAGAGAAGAAGGATGAAATTTAGAATATTAAAAGTAACCCGTAATTAACAGAAGAAGCAAACATGTTGAAAATGAAAAATATTAAGACCAGGTTCAAAAACTGGCTAAAGGCACATAAAGATAGTGTTAGTAATGCAAACTAGAAGATCATATATTTACTTTGCAAAACTTATGATTCCAAGAAATGTTGGTATCTCTACTGCCAATATCTATTAGAAGATACTAATAAAGAAAATAATGATATAGGACAAAGTGTCTCGGAAAAATATATCTCTCAACTCCTCTATAGGCACGATAGATCTGCCTCTATATATGGAGAGCGCGTGATAAATAGACATCTGATATTCCCCTACGAGGTCCTGGATGTATTAAAAATCATAAATAAAATGAAATCCTCCAGAGCACCGGGACCTGAAGGCTTAGCAAATATCGTATTGAAGCACAACCCAAAAAATTTGGCAGTATTTCTACACCTAATATTTTCAAATATTTGGGAAAGTGGGATCATTCCGGAAAATTGCTGCAAGGCGATGTTTGTCCTTATACACAAAAAAGGGGATAGGAAAAATCCGGACAACTATCGCTTATTAGTCATGATAGGTAGTAGTTGCAAGATATTCTGCTCCCTATTGATAGGTAGTAATACTACATGGAGTAATGAAAATGATCTCTTACTTAGCCAACAAACTGGCTTCCGAAAGAACCATTGCACTCTGGACAACCTGGTGATGCTAAAACATAGAATTTCTGACACACTGGACAAAAAAGACATGAAATTGTATGCCTGTTATATTGATTACTTTAAGGCGTTCGACTGTGTCGATAGGGATATACTCTGGAAGAAATTAACGGATAAGAAGCAGTGCCCTACGATTCTATATTTCCTATGAGAAATGCACAGCGAAACCACAGTGGTTATCTGCTTGGGTAAAGGTAAACAAAATTCCCCAGAAATTAAAACTAACATCCTCCCCGGTGTTATATAATTTCTACGTGTCGGATATTTGGGATAGATTTATTGGAATAAATAATTTCCCTCCAAAAGTGGGGGGTTGGCAATCAATGGCCTCATGTATGCCGACAATACCGGGGGGATTGCAGAAGATGCTTGAAATCTTACACCATTACTCTAAAGAAAATAATTTAAGTATAAATATAAATAAAACAAAGGGGATGGTTTTTGGAGGTTCTAAAGGAAAAAATAACAAAGATCATACATATGGAAGATTAACGCTAACATTCTTGAGGTTGTTGACATATACACCTATTTAGGGATACCCATTATGAACCAACCCCCCAGTGATTTTTACTTTGAGATGGTTGAAACTAAAGTTTTGAAAAAATTGAATATCATAAAAAAAATACATGGCAAATAAAGGTGCATACTCCATCGAAGGTTACTTAGAAATATATAAGAGATCCATTATTCCTGGTGACCTATATGCATAGGAATCAGTGGAAGTCTCAGAAATGGAAAATCTTGAGAAACTAGAGGTAAAATTATGGAAACCCCTTTTGGGACTCCCTAGAGCGACCCCTATTGAAGCAATACGAAGTGAATTAGGGCTGGTTTCTCTCAAAACGCTCTGGAAAATACAGTGTTATAAGCTTTACATGAAGATTACGTTGGGAGACGGGGAGGGAGTGAGCCTCTTATGTCTTATTGGTAAAAATATGCCTATGTGAGACAAACTGAACACATATGACCAATTTGAAGAGAGTAACATTCTCTTTCCTTATGGAAATTAATATTAAGATGCCCACTTCTATGGAAGAAATGAATTTGACTTACAACCATCTTAAAAAGAAAGCTTTGGAGTAGGATATTTATTCAAATCTGTCTCACCTTGCAAAAAAGAACTGTTACTCGACATATGCACTCCAAGGTATAAAACCTCTGACTCCTAAACATTATCTGTTTAAGTCTGGAAATAGAAGCTTGATACGATTTACTATCCTCCTTAGATTTAACATATTGCCATGTAGGGAATATACTGGTGCTTGGTCGGGTCTATCCATAGAAGAAAGACTGTGTAGACATTGTAAAAGGGAGATAGAATATATTAGACACATATTCGCAGGATGTGAGAAATTGCAAGAATGGTACTTTAGAGGCTATGGCAATTTTGTCTGTGATCTAAGTATGATTCTATCTGATCAGTTTTGGTCTGCCATATACATGGTAGAAAGTATGGTCTACATTTGTGCTGCCTTTTATATTTGGAAGAGGGCAATTCCAAGCAATTACATTTATGGAGAATGTTCCCCAGACAGTAACCTGAACTTTCACTCTTTTCCCCACCCTTCTTTCGCAAACCCATGTCTGCTATTGTCTCGAGTCAAATTTGTATTACTGGCTTTATCATTAGTGGCAGGGAAGTCAACGTAGATTTCCTATCAAGGATTTGTAGACAGCTACACTTACTCGTGTGGCCTTCTCTGATGTGATTTATGGACCTTCCTTGTCTCCAAGTAGCCCATTACTTGCAACTGTCAGCTGTAATCGAAGTTACATTTATGAACATCATCAGAAAGGATGAAGCCATCGTCAAATGTGACCCACAGAGGAGTCACTGCTACCAGCAGCTTTCTGTCTTGACAGATGAATTTGTGGATTCTGCACCATATCCTGACAAAATCTAATAAGTTAAATTATGATGAATGGAGTATTCTGAGGCACATATAAGAATAAGGTAGAGGCATTATTTTGAACACAATTACACCCATAATAATGTCACCCAATAGACCACATTAAAAAAAAATCTCTAAATAATAGACTTTAGGTTGAGCAAAATTAATAATTTTGTCTTTCAGATTACTGTCACACTAAAGCTATTTAAGGAATGGGTTGTGGTCAGTAGTGGACCTTGGGCCTCGTAATGGGTTTGGTGGTATTCCGGCAGGAAATCTGCCGAAATACAAACTCAATTACTTTCGCCGCCACTTGGTCCCATGCAGTTACCACAGGATTACAAGGGGCGGCAATTCCCCATTTTTGGAGTCCGTAGAACTCCATGGGGATTTTTGGAAGATTTACCACTGGTGGAATTATTGCACAGTAATAAACACATAAAGTGGAACATGTACCTCCAGCAACAAGCTGGAGGTGAATCCGCTGCATTTCCTCCTAAAATCAGTGAATTTACACAAGAGAAATTATAATTTGTCGGTGCAGGAAAAGTGGCGGTAATCGAATTACCAACACTTTTTTCGTACACCGGCAAACTTGTAATGAGGCCTGATATCTGTGATCTGCAGCATTCCCATCCTTTACTGGAAATAGGATTAATTTATCTTGATTGCTCCTGATTGGTCCAGAGGAGTAGGGCATTATCTGTGTAACATGGGATTCAGGCTCCCGCCTCTGAAGACACCATGACCCCTTGAACCCTGCAACAATGATGATTCACTTGGCAAGTGGTCAAAGTAAAGAATAAATGTCCTAGTGTCAGGGATGGCACTCTATTAAGAGTGGCACAGGACACCCAGAAAGGGTTTGGGTGGTTGTGCCAAATAAAGTGGACAGATAAGAACACACACAGCGGAAAGGAAAGAGAACGAAGAGTAGGCAAGAGTAGCAAGGGAAAAGATACAGAATGGATACCCTCTTGGGGTGTATGCAGATATAGGAAAAGAGTATTCCACGAACCTTGGAAATACTCTAGCCTTCTGCACAGTTTGCTATAACAGAGGCCCACGCTGTTTGCTCATGACTTGGAACAGCAGCTATGGGTGTCTGTAATGTAGAAACGAGACAAGGGAAGGGGCAGAGGTTGACTGATGGGAACCAACAGACAAGCTCTGTACAAAAGGGTCTACAAACAGTACAAGAGAAGATACTACAGACAAATCCAGGAAAGGAGGTGATAGCAAACTAGCAGAAGGGAAAGTCGTGTAACAGGATAGGATAGCAGAGGACAGTAAGGAACAAGGTTGAGAGCTCAGAAGAGCAGGAAAGCAATGAGTAAGCCCACAGGAGTAGGACTGTAAGGTAGAAAGCCCAGAGGAAAAGGGCTTAGGGCAGCAGAGTAAGCAGACTGCACTGCAAGGATCCCATAAGGGCCGGGCAGTAAGGAGTGAACCCTGAGGGACAGGGCCGCTGAACGTAGAAGGTAGCAGAGGACTGTAGAGGGCTGCTAGGCCGAGAACCCAGCGGAAAAGGTAGGTAGTAGGCAGCGGAGCGTGATAAGCTGCAAAGTAGGAAGGCCCAGAGGACAAGGGCTGTAGGTAGCCAGAGTGAGGTAGGCTGCAGAGCAGGGAGCCCAGAGGACAAGAGCTAAGGCAGCCGGAGTGAGGCAGGCTGCAGAGCAGGGAGCCCAGAAGACAAGGGCTGAAGACAGCCGGAGTGAGGCAGGCTGCAGAGCAGGGAGCCCAGAGGGCAAGGGCGGAGGCTGGAAGGCAGCAGAGCGTGATCGGCTGCAATGTGGAGAGCCCGGCAGGGCAAGGGCGGAGGCTGGAAGGCAGCAGAGCATGATCGGCTGCAATGTGGAGAGCCCGGCAGGGCAAGGGCGGAGGCTGGAAGGCAGCAGAGCGTGATCGGCTGCAATGTGGAGAGCCCGAAAGGGCAAGGGCGGAGGCTGGAAGGCAGCAGAGCGTGATCGGCTGCAATGTGGAGAGCCCGGCAAGGCAAGGGCGGAGGCTGGAAGGCAGCAGAGCGTGATCGGCTGCAATGTGGAGAGCCCGGCAGGGCAAGGGCGGAGGCTGGAAGGCAGCAGAGCGTGATCGGCTGCAATGTGGAGAGCCCGGCAGGGCAAGGGCGGAGGCTGGATGGCAGCAGAGCGTGATCGGCTGCAATGTGGATAGCCAGGCAGGGCAAGGGCGGAGGCTGGATGACAGCAGAGCGTGATCAGCTGCAGTGTGGAGAGCCCAGAGGAGCAGGGCTGTGAGGCAGGGAGCCTGGAAGGCTATTGCTGGAGGCAGCAGGGTGGAGCAAGCAACAAGGCAGGGTCCAAGCAGGAGTGAAGGTAAACAGCATACAAGATCCGTAGGAAGACGCGAAAGGTGGAGGAAGGACTCTCAGATGCAAGAGGCTGAACCACTGCAGGCAGCAGCCTTTTATACTGCCTAGCCCAGCACAGAGGCAGGCTAATTGGTTGCACCTGGCTAAGCACACCTGCAGACAATCGGCCACCTCCCTTTCTGTTCCTGGGCTGGTGGAAGCAGAGCAAATCCCTAGGGCTTCTGGGGGGTGTAGTTCCTTTGATGACCAATAGGAACAACCAGGAATCGATGCTTGTAGCCAAGTGCATTATGGTATGCGTAGTTTGTTGGAAAAAATAATAAGGCACCAAAGTTTGTGCTTTACTGCCTAGTAGAAAAAAGCCAAATACTGAGCCAAAAGCCTCCTGAGGGTGCATCGACAGTTTGTGTAGAGGTTGGGGAATTTCTAGTGTCATTGAAATGGTGGTGTATAATCGGCAGAGATTAATTATAGTGGCCCTCGCATTGAACCAAACTGGCTTGGTGGACCACGTGGATAATTATAAGGAGCCTATGCGCTACGACCTTAGCCTGGACCTTGGCTTTGCCATTGATAAAGAAGGTATGCAGTCTTAATAACGACAAGAAAATAACGACAAACATGTTAAACGACACCTGAATAATTACAAAAAGTCAACATTTTTAATAAAGGTATATATGGGGTGGGGTAAGGGATTAAAAGGGGTTGGGGTAGTTGGGGGAGGGTAGAAAGGCTGTAGAAATTAGGGGATTGGGGGGACCTCCCCAAACACACAAAATAATTCAATTAGCAGTTATTAAAGTGTTGTTTAAAATGTTTTTCGTTATTTAGATTGTCATTATAAACACATGGAACCATAAAGAAACAACATGGCATAGGTGCCTTCCAGGATTTACCTTTTTAAGGCATTACTACTATCATGGCTTGTCTAAGATCTAGTGACACATCACCCTTGTCTCAGGGGGCTTTGAACATATTTAGCAAATACATGCATCCTTTTCCTCCACATCCTCTCCCATGCTTCTATTGGAAACCTTGTGGGGACAAGGGTTCTTACCCAGCTGTAGCTGAGAGGCAGATTGTTCAATTTCTTCTTGGTGGATATCTGACTCTATGTCCAATATTTGGGATGTGATCATCTCTGCAACTGGGGCAGCTCTGATAAAAAATGTAATGTTCGTACCCCATCCATCTCCCTTACTCTTGGAATAATTATTAATATAATTCAGGAATGGGTTCTACTATTTGCAAATGCCCAAAGCCATTCCTCCTTGGCCACTTATTATTTTAACATAATCGGTCTCTTCAACCTTTTTTTCTAACCAGACCCACATCTTACCTTGTCCATGTTTTCTAAATTCTTCCCTCACATAACAGTAAGCCTTTCCTGCCTTTTCTGGGCCATCTCACATCACTGCTGCCTGTGTTGTAAGGTTTCTCTATGCATGATGGGCTAATGCCCTGTCAAGAATGCCCACCCTTGCTGGAAAACATCACACTTCAATTATATTAACTCTTCCTGTTTGGCTGTGGGCCTAGTTTTGAGAATGAACATGATGCTAGCAATTAGAACTACTCTGCTTCACTCTTTCGATTTCTCCAAGTTGTCGACCACTTCATGCACATACAAATGGTATGCATTCTGTAGCTAAATTCTATAACCCTGAAGACCCTTCCGTGAAGTGCAACAGTGAGTGATCAAGGATTGCTCTAAAGAGGAATCTGGTCTATATGACTCTCTGGATGTCTCTATGTGCCAGAAAGAAATAATAAAGCCTGGGCATTGATGGGGATGCACTTGAATGGAAGGAGAATTCCTTCCCTCCCAAGTATACAGCTATACATCCATATGAGAGGCCCAGTGCTTGCTTACCAGTTAACAGCGGTGTGGGGTTCACCAACTTCCCACCACCCACCATGGTAATCTGAACGTCAAGGATGATTACATAATTTAAATCCTCCAATTAAACAGATCCACATCTATTCCTGGTGTAAATCTGTGGTTAATGCCAAGTGTATCCACTGAACGAGGTGGGGGGTAAAGATATTCTTGACCCCGCTGTTTCCTCCTAAGATCCCCCTGATGAAAATATACCACACCCACAGATCCCTTTCCACCCTGATATCTGCAGTGTGAGCAAGCTTTTCAGCCATCTTGCAATTCCTTCATTTTTTGGCATATTTAACTGTGGAGTGCTCAGGTTGTCCCAGAAATGTGTATTCTTACTCATTTAGGTGAGTTTCCTGTAAAAGGACCATATCAAGACAATGCCTATACAGGAACAGGTACCCTTCTTATTTTATAACAAACACCATTTACATTCCGGGACATGCAAGCAATGCTGCTACCACTTATGTCCCTCGGATGAGTTGCCATGATTCCTCTATTGTCTCATTTGTCCATGCCATGCTCAATTCAACGAGTCTCATCTCACTCAATGGGCAGTAATCACACATTGTTTTAACACAAACTTCCTAAATTCCAGTAGCACCTGTCATCCAAACTAGTATGTGTGTTTAGGCTTCGGTTATAAGTGATCAGGCTGCATGCCATACCCTGTCTGCTACCCCACATAGCTAACCTGGTTTGGAACCATCTCCCGGTTTCTCAAGGAATTGATTCGATAGCTATATCTGTCTCTGGCCAAAGGACCAATCACTATACTGCCTTGTCCTGCCTATGCAATACCAACATGTATGTGCATGTATGTATGTATTTGGTTTTTGTATAGCGCCGTTAGCCCGAGGGCATCAGGGCGCTTGTACATAAAACACAGGTACTGCACGACGAACAACACGTAAGATACAGACAATGGGTACAAATACTATTGCGTTGCGAAGTCTCTAAGAGAGTCCTAATGTTTAGGTTCCATGGCTCTGTTGCCATGTCACTGGCCAGAGATAGGTTCTGTCCAAAGCCACCCACGACATACATCAAATCATGCCCATTCTATGCGGCGTGCAGCGAGCCAGCAAACGAGGGTCAGGAAAGAGGGAAAAAAATCACTGCTTGCAGGGTGCCATACCTACACACTCATCGGGCATCAGTCCCTCATCAGTATTTAAATGGCAAACCACAGTGGAACTCCCGCTTCAGTGTAGGTCATTGCCCTGTAACTTCTGTCTGCTCAACCGCTGAAGCAACACTGGATTTCACATTACTAGCCCCTCCTTTGCCAACTACTATATCTCTGGTGTTGAAGCCTGTTATCCAACTGTCATTGATCTGGACCCTCACTGAGCTGTGTTTAATATGTTGTTCTTCTGGCCCTACTCTGATAAGATATAGAGCTTGCCTTAAGAGCTGTACTGGATGTCTTGTGTGTCCCTGTTTTTACTGTGGCTTCAGCTCTTTCTGCTGTGGCCTCCAGTCATTCTGACACTTCCCTTGGGTTTGTGGAAAACCAAGTCTGTCTACTTACAATGAAGTTTGACTTGGCTGGGAAGATTAACAGGTACCAGATGTCCAGGTATGAAAATCATTTCTTTGCTACTTCCAAAAATATTTGCCATTTCTGGAGCTTGTTTGTAATGTTTGGTAATATAGAGGACTCATTTTAGGAGCCCTTTCAATGGAAAAGAACTCTGACGACTGTCTTGTGCAAAAGGGTGCCATTATCGTTTTTGTTTCAAGAGTTCCATACTTGGGCTTTCTTCTTCATCTGACAGCCCAACCAGAGAAACATTATTACAACAGAAACCCCCATGTGCAGTCTCAGCCCTTTACTTCACGTCTCTGGTGGCCACCACTAGATCGTAAATTTTGTTCATTAGGACTTTTTTTTTATTGACTTGAGGTCAACCACAAATTGTTCTACCTCTAATCACTATTTCTTTAACTTTCAATGGAATGTTGGGATGAACGTCCAATGTCCCACATGCAAGAGAAAATATAAACTAAGAAAACCCATAAACCATGAGTATTAAACCACACCAAAGGCCAGGTGCTCACACATCATGCACGATAAACTGGCACTTACACCATCTCCCTTCGATGTGAGATAGACAGTAGCCACCAAGACACATACACATACATATAGAATTTATCTCATGTAGGATGATGGAAACGATAACTGATGTGTAGGCAAACATTAGGCTCAACCACACATGCAAACACAAGTAAGCAAGACAAAGACACAAAGAGTTCTTCAAGTAGTCATATAAGCATTCATTACAAACACTAAAAGGTAACATCCTTTTGGTGCGTAAAAAATAAGGTAGGCATCAACATAAAGGTAGATCCATAGGCCATTTAGATCACTAGGCCTCAGAATTCCACAAAGTAAAATGCCTTAAGTTTCAGCTCACATTAGAGAGACACACAGACAAGGTCAGCAGCCCAGGACAGGGTGTAAAGTCATGCTGCGATTGGTCAGAACACATAGGCAAGGTACATTCCCAGGCTCTGGACTACGAGTAATTACTTAATTAGGTATAGCAACTTTGTAAAAAGCACATGAGGAAACGTTCACAAGATTCACAGGACATGGGCAAGAAGCAGAAGTCCAGCAGGTTCCCAGCACCAAAGTAAATGGAATATGTAACATGTAATATGCCTATCCTCTACTTTAGAAACTAATAAGATGAAGCTCACAGCTGCAGAGAATATGAGATTGAGCAGAATGATGCACTGACAAGTTAATCAGGGAGAAGACACTGTAGGAATATATCCAACCAGGAGTGGAATCACAAATACAGGACAGCGTGAGCACCCAGTTCAGGAAGAGATCGATATCCAGGATGAAAAGAAG
Organism: Ambystoma mexicanum; assembly: GCF_040938575.1. Lineage (NCBI taxonomy): Eukaryota > Metazoa > Chordata > Amphibia > Caudata > Ambystomatidae > Ambystoma > Ambystoma mexicanum. The sequence continues at coordinate 969,656,332 of NC_090929.1, read as the reverse complement.
CCAAGAGGTCCTTGTACATAAAAGAGAATATATTAAAGATTATACATTGATTTCTGACAACTCTCGAATTATAGAATGCATAAGTAAAACAGCCATTCACTTCCATGCACATAGAAATAGACAATTTTAGACGTGCACATGGTCCCAGAGCAAGAGGGTTGGAAGCACGTCACCATGAAGCAATGCAGGCACATCATGAGAAAGGATGAGAAGGGTAACATGTTTCCAATGAGGAGTCACCATATTAGCAGTCGATTGAACAGCCATAAGGGTGAGAACAGTAAGTTGGTGCCAACCTTTTGAGTCTCATGGCAAAGGATGTGAAGTATTTTTTGTTTGCACACTGTTCACACCTCACAATTCTATTGGTTAATTATGATGGAAGCAAACCACCCCAGTACATCCAAGGAACATGTCTAATCAGCAAGCAAGTTGCATATGAAACATTTTAAACTGTCAACTGTCCAATCAAAACTGTGTGAAACTAGATGACCCCAGATTATTGTCAAGAGGGGGTCATTATAGTGGTCACAAGGGATAGGATAGGCCAATAGGGCTAGGTATTGTATATAATCAGCTATAGAGCAACTAAGACTTTCCAATCACGAATGCGAATTTGTTTGTATCTTGAAACATTGTTTAAAACATTACTCCACTTCTCACTATATAAGCCACCATGTAATGATGTAATATTGAATGATATATGAATTGCTCCCAGCTGTGGTCGCATGTAATGTTGATGGCCCCAGTTTCTACCTTACCTCTATGGATGTTCTTGATTCACGTATTGCCTTCATCAAACTTCTGTGAATGCTTGACTCTGCCACAGCGCCCTCGTTGGTTGCACCTGTGGATAGCAGGTTTGGGTCCCTTAGAGTTACATCTGCACTCCGTTGGAATTTGCTTTTGCTAACAGATATGTATTCATCCAGTTTTGACTGGTTATATCTCAGATGCTGGGTACGATGATTGTCAATTTTCATGTTGCATGGTGTGTTTTGACAATTGCTTAATTCTCCTGCATGCACAACAGACACACAATCACACACTCAATTGCCCATTGTAGAGAGTCTCCACTCCCCTGCTTGCCCAGTATGCCCACTAACCAATTATAGGCTGTCCAAGGAGTTGCGAGAGGACAGCCAGGGAACATGACCTAGGAGTGCAGGGCAGTGCAGCATGGCTGGTGTTTATGAGGGCCCCTGGAGTGCAAATGCACTGCAGGCAAGGTTTCAGCAGAAATCCTCTAAATTGAATAGCACCCCGAGTGGCCTATGCGTTGCTCCGGTGCTGCGTTTAAGTGACATTGATTTGAGGGCAAGACCTCTTTTGCTGTCATCAAATTGCTAGTGCGACCTTCCAAATTGTTCAATTCATGAATTACCTTTCTCAGTAAGTTTAATGTTAGACCATCATGTTAACATAAGAAGAACCACATAAACAGGTTGAATGCAATGCCTTTGCCCTCGACATGCACACATTCTCAGCCAGCATGCTTATTTTGATTTATAACCTGCACTTGATACAAACACACTGGCAAGGGCAGCATGGCATGAGCAGTACATTTCAGTATAGCTTTGAAAGTTATCACAGAAAATTGTAAATTAATTGGGCATCTTTTCTTTGTTAACTTCCCAAGGACTGCTACATAATTCTTGCAGAGGTGCATTCCCACAGATACAAAGAATATTAACTTTCTAATAGAGTGTGTGTCCAAACTAAACTCTACTTATTGATGAAGTACTTGATTGAACATACATACATTACTTCCGCTTGAGAGAAACCACGGCAACAAATCAGTTGTGGCATCAGTACACCGAGTCTGCCCCTCCATCATTGATTAAAAGTCGTATCTATCACGTTTGTCATTCTAATAAACATGTTTCAGAGTAAATGTGTTGCAGGCACAGCACTATTTGATTTATTCTGAGATTATTTGGATAAGGCATTTCACATTTTTGCTGATCTTACATGATGCCTTTACACTCAGCTCATCCCCCATCTGCTCCTACCTACCTGCCTGGCCAATGTTCTGCCACCAGAGATTCCAGGAGGGTTTTACCATGACTCTTGACTTACCTCATGTGAGTGCCCTGGTCCTGACCTTGTGGTTTTATCAACATTTCATCCTGTTAGGCCACCATGCTTTTATTTGAGCCAACCCATGTACTGTACTACTGTACTGCTCAAAACCTGCTTCTTCTACCATGTTAGAGACTCCTAGAAATGTGAGCACTATGACTTTCAAGGGGACATTATGTAGCTGCTTTAACTTAGATTGGTCTATATCCTTTTTGTACTTCATGAAAGCATAGGCAAAACTCTGCTTTTTGGTAGTCCCTACTGGTCAGGACCCATGGCACCAACTAGTTTTCCTAGTGTTTGCACCGGCCCTGACTCTAGGCTGCACACACCTGCTTCACACATACTACATCGCTATCTTGGATTAGTTTGTCTCAGATCCCATGAAAGCTCTTCAATTTGTCCCCTCGCCGAATAGGCAACCATATGAATAATTAACTAGTCCCTGGGGTAGCATTAAGATTTCCATTGCATGAACTTCATTTTGTGGGTAAGTATTCCCTGCCAATATTATGCTTGATCAGCACAAGTGGTAATTTAGCATTGCAGAGTTACCCCTATTTCATTCCAGATGCAGCTTTGCCCTGGCCAATGTTTCTCTCTCTTAAAGCATATATCTATAAATATAAAGGTCAAAAACTGTTTGTTTGTGGGTTTGTGGCTTGGTGAAGCATTGGCATATGGGAGGCGAAAGCATATGAGAGGCAAAACACAATGGTGCATGGGTAAGGCAAAGGTGTATGAGAGGCAAAGGCGAGGCGTATTGGAGGCAAGTGGACCAAAGTGATGAAGGTGCCGGCAGGTAGCATTCCAGAAGTTTCCAAATTGTTGCTATATAAAGAGGTGCAACAGACATTTCTGTTACTCTCTTATGAATAGTACTTAGTTGATATTTCATGAGTGGCTGTGTGAACAAGCCATCCTTGCTGCAAAAAATTGTTCTTTCAATTAAATGAATGGTCAGATTCAGGATATGCGTCCAGGCACAGTTACTGAATACAACTGAATTCCACGATCAACAAGGCACAGGGCCCATCAGTCAAGTGCACTAGTACCAACCTGGAATCTCCATGTTTCTCTCATTGGCAGGTATATGTTGTGTGTTCTAGAGTGGGTTCCCCAAATCAGTTGCATATCTTTGCTCCAACTGGAAAAACAAAAAATGTTGTTCCTAAACAAGCCTTACAATGAACATGTACTTTGGTAATATTAAACTTGAGGTTCATAGTTTTTGGCACCATCTGCATCATATCACCCATCATGCTGTGAAAACATAGAAATTGATATGAGGCTGGGAAGCCCAAAGGAAACACACCAACAAAGGTTACAAAGAACATACAAGTGCTTTATTTAAAAGCTACAACAGTTACCAAAAGTCAATTGACAAACGGATGGTTATTCGGCTCTCAGAGTAACGTAACGAACTTCAACGAAGGTTCGATGCATTAGTAGAGAGATCGTACATTGGAATACTTGGGCTTTTACATTCTTCATTCAGCCCTGGCCAACCCCCTCGCGGGTTAACCATTCTTGGGACCAGGCCTAGGGTTCCTTGCCAGGTCAATCCCATAATGTATGCATTTTGATCAGTTCCGCTTATACAGTTGGTCATTTACACATAGGTCAGGGATAGGACATGGTCTTAGTTCGCGACCCCGACAAGTGGCCTGCAGGCATATTAATTATTCATGTGTGCGGAGGTCACAACGGCCAGAATCTCACTCATAATGTCATTCGGCCTCCATTTTGATGTTCAGGGTGACTTCCACATTACAAGAGAACCTAAAATGGCGGCTAAATCCAAGATGGCAACTTACATAACTTTTCGTTAAGGTCAAGACCTTGCAGCGGAGTCTATTTACATGATATTTTAGACAACTTGGCGTAGGCCAACACACATTCAAATACTGCAATAGGAGGCATAATATCATTTCAATTCCAACAGACCCTCCTTTTGGCCTATGCCAAGTGCTAATATCATTTCTAATACTTTTGCAAATAACTCCATGTGTTGTCATCCATACATCCCGAATCATTGTCTGTAATATCTGTAGCCATTAGGTCGTTCATCAGAACCTCTTGTAACACGAACTCTTTAGATGCTGTATCTGGGGCATATATTCTACGCCCTATTGTGCTCACTGCTTGGACACAACATCCCCCTAACATTCCACATATACTCGGAAGACATTGAAAACAGCAACAAAGGAATAGCAGGATCCCCAAAATAGCTAGAATAACAGAAAGCAACTTCCAACCCCAAGATCGTAAAGAATCCCAGAACCAGGTGCTAAGATTCCAATCTCCTACAGGGATATGTTCTTCAGAACTAAGAGTATGCAAGTTCTGTATTGCTTTAAAAATTGTCGGCGAGGAATCTGGTACGAAAACACAGCAAGCGGACCCCACCAATTTGCATACTCCACCTCGTTCTGCCAGAATGACATCTAATGCCATCCGATTTTGGAGTGCTACCAATCTTATTGCTTTTTGTTCTAAGGTCATATTGTAGAGTATGTCCGTGGTCTGGTTGATCGTTCTCTCCAGTACCCTTGCTAGTCCCCTAATCTTCTCAGAGTTTGTTATTTGTCCCCAAAAGGGGCACAACTGATTTTGCTATATCCCCCAATACTTGCCCAGGGGTATCTCCGTTCTTGTCCCGCCGTGGGCGAGCCTTAGAAACCTCCAATGTACTAGCTATAAATACCCCGGGTAACAGGATTCCTAAATAACAGGTTCCCTGCCAATCCTTGGGCAACCAGGGAAATGCTAAACTACCACAAACAAAATATACAGGCCCCCCTACATACAGAGGCCTGTTTTCTCCAGTCAAATTTACAATGTTCTTGCAACCTTCAAAATCTCCCATTGGCCTAGTGCCATTTCTTTGTACACAAAAGGGGACTGAGTCAGGGCTATGATTTATAGAGTAAGAAGGAGGTACGGCATCCTTATTGCCTATCGGAGCCATTTTAAAGGAAATTAGAGTTTGAAAAGGAAGAGATAGTTTATCAGACGGCCTAATAGAAGTGACATTGAGTTTACTTCTATTTGCAAAAAGCGAGCATCCCAGGGGAGTTAATTTACGTTTCTCGAAATCATTCAAATTAGTTCCATCAAAGCTCCCTGAGATGCTATCATTCCAACGGCCAAAGAATAGTGCTCTAAGAGAGGCATAGCAAGCAGTCGTTAAAGGATGAATATACCATCCCAGTCCCTCGTTCCCATGTTGCGGTAAATGAGTACAAATCCAACAATTACTCTTATTAAAAATGGAATGAGTTGCATTCATTACTATCATTAGAGTGTTATTATGATACTTTTGTCTCTGTTGGGAGTCTCTAGGGGACAGAGTGTGAAGGTGTACAGAGGGAGTCAAAGCAGTTGGTACAATCTCGGTCGGTAGTAAAGGTTTTAGAGGATAGATTTCTTCAAAGTACCAAAGTCCTACAGCAGTAGTTGCAAAAATAACAATTATCATTATCAAAACACAGCAGTACGTTTTCAGGGCCCAGGCACATTGTTCATTGTCGAAGTTGGTCACCCCCTTATTCACAAGTCCAGTGCGGGGAGCAGCAGTGGAGGTGGCAGGCATTGTAGTTCCTCAATCGACGACCCCAATGTTCGTTGCTGGCGATGCTACGGTCGCGCGATTTCTTAGTCCTTCCCAACCCTAGCCAGCAGAATCAATTTTTTGTTCAACAGAACTTTCTTATACAAAAGAAAACTTCCAATCACTTCCCTTTTCCAGATGCACGAAAAACCCCTGCCGTAGTTCTATTTTCTTCGTCGAAGGTTGTACCTGGTGGTACCCAAGATTGTTTGATCCGCAAATAAGGCGTCGTCACTTCCTGAGGGAAGCGACGTATCGGAGGCGACGGAAGTCGCAGAGCTTGAAACAGTGTTTTCCGGAAGTGATTTTTCAAGAGAGTGCAGAAACAAAATGGACTGTTCCCCAAGCTCCTCGGGCTCAGAGAAATTCTCCGACGCACTCACAGCGCTGTTTGCTACTCCAGGATCAGAGATTGTAGCATCAGCGAGGGGTTCTGCTTCTTCTGTAACGTGTGGCGTCGGGTGAGGAAGTTTCTTGACATGCGTCGCGTGGATCCAGTGCTTCTTTCCAGCCACCCGCACTGCTGTCCGGGTGACCAACAGCACCTGGTAGGGTCCCCGCCAGCGAGGCGCGAGACAGGAAGACCTTTCGTAGGCCTTCACTAGGACCCAACTTCCAGGCTGTATATTGTGTCCTGGGCCCGTGAACCGTACAGGTAAAGCTGAGAGCAACTGGTGATAAATGAAATACAGATTTTTAGTTAACTGGTTACAGTAGTCTACAAGCAATACATTTTCCACCTCTCTCAGGGTTTTAGGTTTCGGGAGTCCCCAAATGTTAGCAGGTCTCCCCATCACTACCTCAAATGGAGAAAGCCCAGTCTAAGTTTGAGGTGTAGTACGCATAGCCATTAACACAATAGGTAAGGCATCTGGCCATTTCAGTTTGGTATCGGCACATGTTTTTGCAAGCTTATTCTTTAAAATACCATTATGTCTTTCCACCAACCCAGCACTTTGAGGATGTTTAGCTGAGTGAAATCGTTTCTCAATACGTAAGGCTGTGCATATCTGCAAAATTACTGCTGCAACAAAATGAGGACCATTATCTGACCAAATTACCCTCGGGAGCCCAAATCTGGGAAAAAATTCTTTTACCATAATCTTTGCAGTGGTCATGGCGGTAGCATCTTTAACGGGGAAAGCCTCGACCCATTTACTGAAGGCACAAATAATTACAAGAACATATTTCAAATTGTTACACCGTTCCATCTGAATAAAATCAAAGTGAATGACCTCGAAGGGAACAGAAGGGGGCCCGAAGCTTCCCCTTGGAGTTACTGTCCCCTTACCCACATTGTGCTGTAAGCAGATCGTACAATTTCGGACATGATATCTGGCAGTCTCTGGAAACTTGTTATTCACCCAAACTTGTTCTAACATTTTCGTGATCTGCTGAGCACACACATGTGTAGGACCATGTGCCATCGTAACCATTGCCAGTACGTATGAATCAGGGAGCAGCCATTTTCCTTCAGATGTATCCACCCAACACCCATCATCATCTAGTTTCCCCATTCCTTCAGCCCACCTTTTGTATTCTTCTACTGTGGCATCAGTTTGAATGTCTCGCACAGACCCAATACCTTCATCCATTATATAAGCATCTCTCATTTCCCTCAAAGCATACATGTCCGTGCTAAGGTCTGTGGCCGTTTGTCTGGCTATCAGGTCCGCAAAAGCGTTCCCTTTCCCCACATCATCTATGACCTTACGATGTGCTGCACATTTCATGATCGCTAACTGTTTAGGGAGTGAGAGTGCCGAAAGTAATTGCACTATCAAGGGGCCATGCTGGATCTTGGTCCCATGTGAGGTCAGGAACCCTCTTTCCGACCAAAGCCTTCCAAAGTTGTGAGCCACCCCAAATGCGTACTGGCTATCAGTATATATATTTACTATACGCCCCTGGGAGAGTTCACAAGCTCGGGTCAACGCTATAATCTCTGCGGCCTGCGCAGAGTTATGTGAAATTCTCTTAGTTTCAACAACTTTACTCAATGTGGTAACTGCATAAGCAGCTGTAGATGTACCATCTGAAAGTTTGAAGCAGGAGCCATCACAAAACAGCTCCCCTTTTGCATTGCCCAAAGGAGTATCTATGAGATCTATCCTGCCCTTCTTTTCTTGTTCAGTGGTATACAGGCAATCATGTAATTCTTTGTCACCGTAAACAGTGTTTTGCGGGAAAGGTAAAAGTTCAGCCGGATTAAGAACACAACACCTCTTAATTTGAATGTGAGGGGCAAACAGAATTAATTCATACCTTGTTAACCGAGCAGAGGTGAGGTGTTGCGTTTGGGTTCTATTCAATAGGATATCTACAGAGTGAGGTACCATCAAAATAAAATCATGGCCTAGGACCATTCCCTCACTCTGCTTTACAGACGGGGCAGCAGCAGCGACAGCTCGCAAACATCTTGGCAAAGCGCATGCGACAGGATGAAGGGCGGAGGAGTAGTAGCCGCACGGCCTATTCTTCCCTCCGTGTTCCTGTGTTAACACAGCCAAAGCACATCCATCACATTCATGCACAAACAACACAAAGGCCTTGTCATAATTTGGAGTGCCCAGAACCGGTGCAGAGCATAACGCGGTTTTGAGAAGCTCAAATGATCGTTGATGTTCCGATGTCAATGGCAGTGGCAGAGAAATGCCCTTCTTCGTCAAAGCCAACATCGGTTTTATCACTAGCGAAAAGTTCGGGATCCACAACCTACAGTAGGAAGCCATGCCTATTAAGGCTCTGACTTCCTTCTGTGTATTTGGAACAGACATGCCAGAAATGTGTTTTATTCTTTCAGGTGTCAATCTTCTCCCCTCCTTTGACAGGAGGTAGCCTAAATAGGTGACCTCCTGACAACAATATTGACATTTTTTGAGCGAAGCTTTATGACCATTTTTAGCTAAATGAACAAGCAACAGTACAGGGCCTTCTTTACAAGCACTCTCAGAGTCTGCAGCCAAAGGCAAATCATCAACATATTGAAGCAGCGTACAAGTAGGTGGCAATTCAAGGGTGTCAAGCTGCTCTTTCAAAGCTCTACTATAAATGCTTGGACTTTCAGTATACCCTTGAGGTGCCCTGGTAAATGTAAATGAGCGTCCCCCCAAGGTGAATGCAAACAAATATCTACTTTCCTTATGTATAGGAATGCTAAAGAAAGCGTTTTTTAAATCCACAACGCTGAAGTGCGTAGCCGTAGCAGGGATCATTGTCAATATCATCGTCACATCAGGCACAATTGGAAATTGTGGGGCGACAACTCTGTTAATAGCACGAAGATCAATTATGAACCGGTATGGAATTGCATTGTCGCCTTTCTTATATACAGGCAAGATCGGACTGTTACACAGACTACCTGTAATCTCCTCGATCACCCCACGATGCACAAAATCGGAGACAATGCATTTCAAAGCACGCTCGCCCTCAACTGATATTTTATACTGCGGAATGCGTGGTAGTTTCACTCCATGTTTCAAAACTATTTTAACGGGCTCAATCTGTAATACCCCAACATCATTGTCGTCAACCGCCCATAAACATTCCGGGACAATGCTAAACTCAGGAGGTAAAGGTCGAATCAGGAACTGAGAATTAGGAAGTTGCTGTGGTGAAACCGTCAGCCGTACTCCATCAGAAGAACAATGAATTACTGCGTTCAATTTCTTTAACAAATTCAACCCCAGCAAATTTTCTCCACAGTTCGAAGTGAGAAGAAAAGGGCAATGGTCCGTAAAGGGACCCAAAGAAACAGACACCGGTGAAGAAACTGGACAAACAATTGGTATACCAGAAAACCCTACGGAAACATTTGTTTGCCCTGACAGTGGAATGTTTGGAACCCGGGAATGATCAATGGAGCACTTCTGTGCTCCAGTGTCTATCAAACACTGGTGTTTCCTATTCCCTACTAATAATTCAACGTAGGGGCCTTTCTGATTAACGGGAATAGGTGAAGGTTCCAAACTCTGCTTCGGGCAATCCTAATGAAATAGAGCCTCGTCAGAAGGAAGCTCTTCAGAAAGGTAGGCAGCAGAAGGGTGATCAAATATGTTCCTCGAGTCCACACTCGAGGTCTGATTTTCCCGTGAAAAAGGTTGCTGAGGATCTTGCAAAAACTGACCTCTATCAGGGCCCACTGCTCCAGGGCGGCCCCTAGGTCGTCTACCCATACTCCCAAACGCACTGTTTGACCTTTGTCGAAGGACGGGGCACTGTGCTCGCCACTGACCTTCCTATCGGCAATAAGCACATTGATTAATATTCACAGGACCCAAAGGAGCATTTCCTTTTGGGAAATACTGACCTCTGGTCTGTGTTGTGCCTCCTCTGGGGTTTCTAACAATTTGTTGTAATAATACTTTGGTTTTCAAATCTCCTTTCCTTTTTTCAATTTTGTCCTTCTCATTATTAACACGGTTCTCATAATACTGAGCCATGTGCAAAACCTCAGATTGAGATTTTGCCTGCCAAGCGCTCTCAGAGGACATAATCTGTGACTGGATGTCAGGCAACAATCCACGTACAAATTTGTCCACAAACAACCTTTTCCCAGACTCTGTACCCAAATCCTGTCCACTGAAGTCAGAAAATACCTGCTCGAATCTGTTAAAGAATTCGGTGGCGCCTCCAGTTTTTCCTTGAACACAGGCCGTAAGCTTGTCCCAAATAATTCTTTTCTCTGGAATTATAGTTTTTAATTTTGCAACAATTCTATCAGGCAAAGTAAGTATTACCTGTGGTGGTTTCTCACCAGCTGGTCTTTCCCCATCAATCCTAATCATATTAGCCCACGTATCTCCCAACCCTGGCACATCGTCTATTGTCCGAACCTGTTTCCATACATCTACGGGTAGGAGTACAGGAAATAGCAAGTCAATGTCACTTAAGGAGGACTGCAGAACGGACTCTATTTCTTTGTAAAACCCCGTCGGGTTTTTCCTGATAGCGGGAACGATTGTCTAATAGTGTTCACTTCCTGTCGTGAAAACGGGACGTGAACGAATTGTGATACATAATGTGCAGGGATATCCACAGCGGGGGCACCAGTCCCACCGTCGGCGTCGGCGGGGATCTCAACTTTTGGGACAAAGGTCGGAGGAACCTCTCTCATAGGCAACTGAGATATAGGTACCTCCGGCCGCTTACTAAGTAACAGAGCCAGGTCGAGCGCTAAGGCAGCTGAAGAAGTGTCAGGCGAAAAAGCCCTTTTACAAATCCCCAATAATTCTATGGGGCAACTAACCTTCTTTCCTACACATTCTTCTTGCAGGTACTGTACCATTACCTGAATTACCTTTCTTTGCATTTCTACTGTACACTGACTATACGTGTCATATACTTCATCTGGCGGAATCGATGAATCCGAGATCCATCGAATCGCATCTTTGGTACAAATTCGTATTTCCTCAGGTGCCGATCTACGACACGGAAGGAACCATTTCTGTACATATATTCTATCGTCTTCGTCATCCTCATCTCGTGACTTTTCAAAGTCTTTCCTATACTCAAACAATCTTTCAACATGCCCATATACTTTCTGCTCTGTGTCCCTCGAAAGTGCCAAAGCATTCAGATCCCTCACTCCTTGTGGAAGATCCGAATTTTGTAATCTACCCCACATCACACATAAATGAGTCCCCAAACCTTCGATAAAAACATTTTTCTCGGGAAAACTATTCAAATTAGATAATGTGGAAAAAACATTAACTTGATCACCTTTCTCCATACAGTGCTTAGCCCATGCAAACAATTCCTGTTTCTTATCTGCAGAAACAGTATTACGAGTGACGATCTTTGATCCTGCACCTGGATCAACTTCAGTCAATACGGGACCACTCGGGAGCGGAGGTGCAGGTAAATTTAATAAAGGTGCAACTATCGGTACAGAAGGAAGGGGCCGTGCGATAGGTGGAGGAACAACAACTAGAGGACTAGGAACAATAGGTTGTATAGGGGGAACAGGAATAACAGCAGGAACAACAGCAGGAATGGGCATAGCGCCCAAAATAGGAACATACGGAGGTGGCGCAGAGGCACCAGGCCTGCGTTCGTTTAACAATTTCACAATAAATTCTTCGGAAACATGGAAATCTTTAGAGGGGTACATTTTTTGGATTCCAAGTGAAAAAGCCCTATCCATATTTTTAACTGATTCTGAATGTTTTTCTTTATCATATAACAACGCTTTTTCGGCGTTTGTTTTATGACGGCGTGCTTGTTTGTCCCTACTTTTAAGCTGCTGTAACGCTTCTTTTTTCCAATTCTGTAGAACATCAAAGGCTGCAGGTCTAGCCTTCTTTTTTAGCAAGACTGATTCTAGGTATTCAATACGGGGGATCTCAAAACTACCGTTGATTGTCCACTGAAATTCGGAGGCATGTTTGGTCTATCTGTGCCAAATATCATTAAATACTATACTACCAATGCCATACTTACAGTACATAGTACATGCCGGCGACCCCTCCTGTGGTGGCGGGCGGCTAAATTCCAAAGATTGTCGATCGCTGCGGAACAGAGCCCTAAAGCAGCTAGACAATTTCCCAGGCATTTCACAAAAAATTGGTGTTACCTGGTCAATAATTGTGTCTGCAGATACAATACGCCAAATTCAAATTGTCAGGGTTAAATTAAGAGCCGGGTCATGACTGCACCTGACCAAATCTAAGGAGGACCGTACGGTTTATCAAAGAACTTACCTAATGAATTATACCTTGTGTTTGGTGGTTTCGACAAATCTGCCGGCCTCAAAAATGGACCCTCGTCAAGATGCCGTGTCAGACCACACGACTATCGTCCAAGGATCGAATCGTGCAGCGCTGCCGAGGTATCGCGTCTCGTTCGGTCGGGCCCGCAGAATCACACCGTCCGATCCCGGTTCGATAGTCTGCGTCAACCTTCAATGATCCGGCATCAATCTTGAGGGTCCCTATTCGGGCGCCAACTGTGAAAACATAGAAATTGATATGAGGCTGGGAAGCCCAAAGGAAACACACCAACACAGGTTACAAAGAACATACAAGTGCTTTATTTAAAAGCTACAACAGTTACCAAAAGTCAATTGACAAACGGATAGCTATTCGGCTCTCAGAGTAACGTAACGAACTTCAACGAAGGTTCGATGCATTAGTAAAGAGACCGTACATTGGAATACTTGGGCTTTTATATTCTTCATTCAGCCCTGGCCAACCCCCTCCGGGTTAACCATTCTTGGGACCAGGCCTAGGGTTCCTTGCCAGGTCAATCCCATAATGTATGCATTTTGATCAGTTCCGCTGATACAGTTGTTCATTTACACATAGGTCAGGGATAGGACAAGGTCTTAGTTCGCGACCCCGACAAGTGGCCTCCAGGCATATTAATTATTCATGTGTGCGGAGGTCACAACAGCCAGAATCTCACTCAGAATGTCATTCGGCCTCCATTTTGATGTTCAGGGTGACTTCCACATTACAAGAGAACCTAAAATGGCGGCTAAATCCAAGATGGCGACTTACATAACTTTTCGTTAAGGTCAAGACCTTGCAGCGGAGTCTATTTACATGATATTTTAGACAACTTGGCGTAGGCCAACACACATTCAAATACTGCAATAGGAGGCATAATATCATTTCAATTCCAACAATGCTGCTCTGGAACCTCCATGTTGTTCTCATGCACAGTTATACATTTCAGAATGAGTTTTTAAGAAGAACAAACAATTGTGTTGTGCAGTCTTCATAAGAAAACATTTTTTAAATATTAAATCATTGAAAAATGTAGTGAATTTTTCTTTGCACCTTTCTTAAATCCTGGGCAATGCCGGGATATCAGCTAGTCATATATATATATTTCTTAATAATGTTGTGATACACTGCCATCTGGCAAGTGTGTAAAAGCTCTGATTGTTTTTAATTTGTATTGAGTGATCAAATTATATGGGCAATTACATCTCTGAATGGGAAATCTGCTAATCAGATTCTCCTGTCATAAACTCCATGCCAAAAGCATAGTACATACTTATGCCCTACTGCATCAATATTCTAAATTCACAGCACCTGCTATATCAGTGGCACAAAAAGGTTCAGAGGCCACTAGTGCCCTCATGACAGCTGCAGTGGTATCCAAGTCTCTGCAGTGCAGGCAACACATTTAAAATATCAACACTCATTCCAAAAACTGCATAACCCTGGTGATCCTGTCCTGGTAGCACAATAAACTGTAGAAATAAGCCATACCTGAGTTAGTTTATGGTGGCCAGCATCTCTGAGTTAACCCAGCTAGATTACATTGATTTCTAATGTGTCAGGCCTGTGGGCCCAATTCAGCTGTGGAAGGGTTATGTGTATTCCTGCCAGACAAGGCCCACCTCTGTCCACTGACAAGACTGTAGCTTTGCAGAGTGTTTCTCTTTGGTCCTTTGTAAGGGAAGATAACACCCTTTCCCATGCGACATCCACTCCATAGAACGCTGACCTGGGAACAGAAATCAAGTGGCATACCCCTTCACAAAGATTGATGCAGGGAATTCCTTCCTTCTCCTCAATCAAAAGTGCCACACAAGTTTATCAGATTCGGACTACCTCTGCTCTTGACAAATATCATACCACTGTTATGTCTCACCCCTTTGCAATAGGTAAGCCAAGAATCCGGCCAGTGTGTAGAAGGAATATATATTAATTAATCAATAGATTCAAAATCAATAAAAAAAGCACATCAAAAAAGCACAATAATAATCACAAGGTACTGCACAAAATCTTTCCATCCGACAAAACTTCAATAGTTGAACACCATTCTTTTTTGGTAATACAAATTCACATAATATTAACAGGTGCAGTTTTTATTTTTGATCACAAATTCCCTGTGGTCACATGGAAAAGAGAAACCTAGGTTTGCGGAATACTTGAGGTGGTTGGGGCACTCACAAAATTACCCCTAATATAATCTTTATCAATAGAACACCCCAGAACATAAAATTACAGTTTTATTTGACAATATATTTGGTAAGTGGCTTCACTTAAATACCTGTAGCACATTTATGATGTAAAAAGAAATGTGACATTCACAGCAAGCTTTATTTCTGACCTCCCTGTGCATTCTTCATTTCTAGCAAAGTTACTCACACAACCATTTTTTAACAAATACTTTTTCAATATATTGAACCCTTTTCCTTTACCACTAGGCAGTGAAACATCTCTCTTCAATTTTTTGTCCCTTTCTTTCTCTCAGTAGAGTGTATAAACCAAATTCCCATGTTTTGTACCTGTAATTTATCATCAAATGATTGGGCACTTCATGAGCTGTTCTGGAATATTTTAACCATCTCTGTAGGTATCGTGGTTCCCAAGATAATGGACAAAGTAGGATTTCCCAAATAAATCTATGGTAATCTCTAATTATATGCATATTATTAGTTCAACTAAACAGCACATTTCTTTTCTCAATACCTAGATGTAGACTATGCTTCCTGGTTTTCTGTTGGTTTGGCCTGCAATAAATCAGTTAACATTCTTTCTCCAGGGTTGATTCACAATTTATGTTCTTATCTTTGCATACAGCGGGGACAGCTCTGCCCCCTGACTCATGTGAAATTCTCCTGTAACTTGTCAATGGTCATCAGCCCCTGGATTTCACCACAAAACTTAATTGAATTTGGAGTATTTATTCAGAGTTCACATCCATTAGCTGGCTTTTTGATTGCTCAGTGTTTGTCAATTCACCACAATACAACTCTTCCCGGGCACAAGGTCCTCCCACTTCCTTGCTCTGCTGAGGCTTCAAAGTTATTTCCTAGATAGAGGGGGGAAGGCAGTGTTTTCCCTTTACATCTGATGGGAAAACGTCACTGGGCCTAGCACAGCTCTGAGCTCAATTCCCATGAACATCAAAATAAATTATGCATTTACATTCTGCATTTTTCTACAAGAGAAATGCACCAATATATTGACATGCAAAATGTACATGTATCTCCTGCACCATGCCATCAATGTTCACCTTTATAGTACAAACTATATTGGAATGGCTCTGGCAATGGAGTTTCATCTGTACATGTTCATGTCCATGCTGCAGAAGGCTTATATTTCTCCATGGCAGCTCGGTTGAGCAAGACTGCCACTTTCGGGTATCTGTTACATGAATGGAAAGTAGCCTCTGACTTTTAGCCTAGTCATTCAAATACAGGCCACAGAAACTGCAGGCCTTGTCTCTGCCATTCAACAGTTCCCTTCCCATATTTCTGCTCCTTTGGGCCACGACCTGGCCAGGGGCATTACAATGATGTTCTGTGGCTGAATTTACCCTGCAATTTCTAAAGGCCTTTGATCCTATTGAGAAGGATAGGTGGTGGGGTTAAAGTAGCCAGTGAGGGACCTTTACAGTTTTGGGAGGGTTCTGCCATCATGGTTCTCTCTGCCTCTCTTTGTCTTGCTGTCCCCTCTTCTTAGTCTTGGGTAAGGTACTTTGGGTGAGGCATAATAAGGGCAAGGTTCATACATTTCCATAGCCGGGATTGGACCTCTAAAGCAGGCTAGCTTTAGTCCAATCACCTGGGGAATTTTGCCTATAAAAGATGGAGTCTCCCACCACTTCTGTGAATCATCTTGAAATCATCCTGAAGCAACTTTAGAGGATCAGTTGAAAAGATTTTGCTGGACCCTTCTGGGAGAGCAGTACTCTCTAAAGTCCTCCAGCTGTGAGGTGAAGGCAGGTGTTCCAAGGCAGAGCCTAGCTCTGTACCCTAAGCATGCACATGGACCATTGGCGGTGAACTCTGCTGTTGGACCGTAAGCCTGCCTATCTGCCTGTCACCCTGTTTCCTAGGACCCACTGTGTTGCAGGTTCCCTGAAGGTGTGTGCCTGACTCCCCTGTGTTTGGGAGCCAGGAAAAGCATCTAATATTGACCATTAGTCCCTGTAGTGGGACTCACAGCACCTGGAAGCCAGAGCAACCAGGCCCGGTTGTTGACGTCCCCCTTCTAGACATGACTTGGAACCTATCAATCTAGCAGGACCCTTTGATGCCAGGGGGTTTGATGGCCTCACCAGATGTCAACTGACTATCATAGAGTATAGCTGGAGGGCTGAAACCTCTCAGCTGTGTGTCGCTGTCAAGGATCCAATTCCAGTTTAATGTCTGTTAGGGAATGGCAAGCCGGATGCTGAAATCATTGCTGCAGTCACAAGATCTAGGGACAGAGAAGCAGTGTGGTTTTCAACCCTTGATGCCATGGGTCCAGTGGCACTACCAGCTGAATATGGTGAAAGACCAGCGCTACTTGTGTAATGTCACCAGATTCAGTGACCTCAGGCTTGCCTTCAGGCATAGAACAACAACCTTGCATGGAGGACATGCCTAGTCTTAAACATAGAGGGCCTGTAGGATGTAAGTGAATGATCCTTAGATGGTGGTCCCAGCCAGGGTGACTTTTGCCAGTGTAACAGTTTCTTGCCTCCCCAATCAAGTCGTCGCTCAACAAGACACTGAACGGATTCCTATTTGTGTCGATTCCCGACCAGTTTAATGCCACCCAGCTTCCTCCCCAGTGCATCCAATGAGCCGGGAACCAGGCCGGTGTATAGAAGATTATATATACATTTATTTAAATTGTAGGATTAATACAAATTACACTGAAAATAACACAAGCCACTAACCCCGTGGCACAACACAATACCTTCAGCACAGAGGTGACTTTCTTGTGATAATGAGCTAGCAGATATTTCTTAATATCATTTCAATTGCAATCAACACACGTTTGCATTTAAATCAGATCACGCATTGCATTTCCAGTGCTTTACACATGGGGTTTCTCCCCACATTAACAGATAGGACATTTTGAAAACACACAATAAGTTAGTATGCCTCTTGTATGCAGCACCCTGGTTCCTACTTTGCCCCAAAGTCATCTCAAACCTTTCGGCTATGATTGGCACTTGATTACTCTCAGGAGAGAGTGTATGTCCTTTAACTGGAGAATCATGCTTGGTTTAATTTACGTGACAAAATACTCTTTTCTCCCAGCACCAAACCAGGCATCAGTTATATGTGATACTCTTGGTTTAAAGGCGAAGTTCAGGGAGCAGGAACATATTAGGAATTTCGTTTGGAATAAAAACAACGTTTTAATTTGAAAGGCAGGGATTGGGACCATGGATAGGATAGGGATTGACACATTCAAATGACAGGCAGGGTTATGGGAAATGGAATCAATGTGAAAATATGGTTTGGGACACAGCACATTCAAATCAAAGGCAGGCTTTGGGGATTTTCTTTTTGGGACCAAAGACACCCCTCATATGTCGAGATGTTTGGGGTTACAGAAAAATAGGGTTACCCAATGACTTTATAGGCTATAGTACACTGAGTTGAAGTACACTGAGAATGAGATTTGTTAATTTTGAATTTTAACAAGAATCATACTGTGATCTATTCTATAGTGGAATTAATTAATTATTTTTTATCAAATGTGCTAAGGGTCTACACCATTTTAGCCCCTACTGACAGTTGAGGGAAAGGACTTTTGCAGGTAGTTTCCCCACACATTTACTAGCATTGGGATATGTCTACTTACATGGGTGATCACTGTTATTAGCTCAGGAGGCCCACCAGATATGAGCACCCTCTTTTTTGGAACAGGTAGCAGTCAGCTTACACCTCAGGCACGGATAGCTCAGCTATTCACAGCAGCCCCAGTCAGGTTTTAGGGTATCTCCCAGTCTTCCAAGTGAAGATTTTTAGCAAAAGAGTTTAGCAAACTACAGCAAGTGCCCAGTGGCATAGGGTATTGACCTCGTATGGGACTTATGAGGCATCCACATTATGAATATTTATGCAGGTGCCAAACTATTTTCCCACACATCAGATTAGACCTTCATTTTTCTCCTCCCCCAGAAGGTCGTCCTCTGCCAACCGATAGGACAAGGGATTTATGGGATCTACATTAGGATTATGAGGGGAAGGTAGAAAGGATTGTCTAAAGTGACAATTTTAAACTTGCACACCAGTAACTCAAAAAGTCACAAAATGGCAACTTTTGGTAATTTACAACTAAACACAATAATATGTATATATATTTTCTGTTTCAGCTACTCATGCTGGACCTAGAGAAACTAATTTGGCCTTGGCTTGACCTTCCTGGAGCGCATTATCATTTTTTGACTATGAAACGTCATAATCCAAACATTGATTTCACGTTCTATTACCTCTTCAACTTTTAGATTTCTAACATTTATAGGAAAACCAGAGCCACATTTGTATCTATAACTCAAATTCCACATCTTACATGGTGTTGATACTAACATAGTACTGACATGCTTGTTGTGATCTTCGAAATGACACCTGGATGAGATTGGTTTTCTTTTTATTAAGGAACATGAATTGTCCAATGCTTCTCAATAGAGATTATCATTAATTACCTTTACAACCATTTCATTTTTAGTTTCCATTACTTAGAAGTCACATGGTATAGAATATCTGCTTCTCAAGCTGGCATTAATGTTTATGTAACAGTAATGTAAGTCCATTAAAAGCTGTCTATTTGAAGATGGGGCTCAGTTTATTGGGGTTGTAAATACCTAGCATGCACCAGCCACAGTTTACACAAATTTGATCAAAAAACTGTATTTGGATTTTGCAGTCCCAGGTTAGATTATTGACCCTCCAGCCAGTCCGCATTCCTGTTATGCATTGACCAGAGGTCCCTGAGGCCAGGGATAGATAACACAGTCCATAAGTCCAATGAGGGATGCTGAAAAGTAAGCTACATGTACATTATGAAAGAAAAAACCTTTTAAATGTGTTACATGGATTCCTTATGTAAAGTCTTTTATTTATGTCACCACATTGAATCTTGGCCTTTTGACCATGTGTGATTCTATTTCTTAGGCCCATTCTTTACTTTTCCACAACCATGATGAAAGACAGGGCTGTTCATTTTGTGTGATTCTGAACAGGCAGTTCCATTTAACATGACCAGTGTCCACATGGAAAAGTAAGGCCCTTTCATTTTACATAATGTCACTTTGTATGTTGGAAAGTAAGTGTTTATTTTTATTCACATTTACTGGTTTACAATTTTTTAGCAAAGAAAATAAAAAAACAAAAAACTAATTATCCAAGCCAATCCCTCTAAAATCTTGATGAAATCTACAGTTATCATTAAAACAATTGAGCTAAAAAATGTAACCACTGCATTCACGTATTTGGTTTTTTTTCCATTCATCAACAGGCTCCAACACACTTCTGGGTCCAATATAAAATACTTGGACATCAAGCTTCCACGTTGTTTTGTTCGCTCCTCTTTAAGAGCTGGGCAGTATAAAAGTAGATGCTTCATGGATTCCACAACAGAATCCTCCCTGCAGAAGTGGCATTTGTTCTCTTGGGATAGACCTCCAAAGGCCAGGGTCTCATTAGTTAGAAGAGGATTTATTGAGCTCTCAAGTTATAGTACCAGAACAATCTGCTCGGAAATTGATTTACATAGTCAGGTAAAACATCAAGTTTCCGCAATGTTGCCAAATGAGCTGTAGACTGATAGTGAGTGGCTCATGCCAGGGTCGAAATCCAGTTGCGCTCCTTTTGTTTTTTCTTTATCTGTGTCGGGTTTAACATCCGCACCTCAGATGAACCCCGGATTTCCTCCAATTTGCCAATAATTTTCTTTGTCCAGTTATTTAGCATTAAACTGGTAGATTACTTTATTTCCTTGTATAGTAGGTCCAGAATCAAGGTTACCAATGTGCTGTATCAAGGTTACCAATATGCATTTTTTATTAGCCAGCTCAAATCTCACAGTTGAGGCCTTGCTTGGCCTTTTAGTTCATGCCATTCTGGGGCTGAATTTACACCTCACACCAGGTGCAACACATCTGCCCAACTTCGGCAGATAACAGACTCAGGGGGAAGCCCCTGGGGTGTTCAAGGTGTACTGGGAGAATGGTCTCCTGTACTCTGAGCTCAAGAATACTGTTGCAGGGTTCAACTGGTGGTTGGTGGCACCCCAATGACACAGGAGATTCCTACTGGACTTGGCTCATGACATTCCTTTGGCACGTCACTTAGGACGGCCAAGGCGGCTGACAGGTTCTCCACCCATTTTTGCTGGTCCCAGATGGGAGAAAAAATAAAGGAGTTTGTATGGTCCTGTCAGACTTGCAAAGCATCCGATAAGACTGATGGGGCAAGTAAGGCCTCCTTTATTCCACTACGAGTGGTTGGGTGGCATTTAGTGAGAATTGCAATGGACATTGTGGGGTTTTTAGATCCTCAGACCTCCTCTGGAAACAGGTAAATTTTGGTCCTGGTAGACCACGCCACCCAGTCCCCAGAAGCCATATGCTTGAGAAGCATCAAAGCCCCAAACTTCATATCCCTGTATACAAAAGCAATGGGGGATGATTGCGGAGTTACTTACACATTTTTCACAGCCTTTCACCCACAGACCAATGGGCTTGTTGAGCGATTCAACAAGACCCTTAAGGGCAACACAGGTGGCCTGGAAGGGCACTTTAGTAGAACATGGAATATTCTCCTGTCATACCTTCTGTTTGCCTACCGGGAGGTATTGTATTGTATTTGGTTATTTATATAGCACTCTTTAGATACCCCAATCTCAGGAGATTAAGACCAGTGCACCGTTTAGATTCAAGACTATCTCCATAATTGACACAGAAAAAATAATACTCTCCCTCAAACCATTAAATTGCAAGGGCGACTCCTGCCCAGCACAATTAATAAAGGACACAGCTAGGGATCTAGCTCCCTTCATTTCCAAGCTCATAAACTCTTCCTTTAAATACAACACGGTACCCACCAACCTCAAAGAATCATGGGTCCTCCCATTACTGAAAAAATAAACTCTGGACCCCTCTATCCCCACCAACTACAGACCAATCACCACCATGCCTTTTCTCCTTAAAATCCTAGACAGAGCTGCCTACATACAAATTCAGGATTACCTGGAAGCTAACCACCTTCTTGGCTCGCGGCAATCTGGCTTCCGCCCACTCCATGGCACGGAAACAGCTCTGTTAGACCTCAAGACACAAATTGAGGAATTTAAGGATAACGGGAAAACAGCCCTGCTCCTCTTACTGGATTTGTCGGCTGCTTTTGACTTGGTGGACCATGCAGTCTTATGCAACCACCTCGAATCTGCCGCCAACTTCACCGGAGATGCCATAGCCTGCGTCCAATCCTTCTTAGCAAATCGCACCATGCGAGTCTTCTCCACCTCCAACTCCGCTGACCCTATCAAAATAACCTGTGGTGTCCTACAAGGATATTGTGTCTCCCCCACCATGTACAATATCTTCACTAAGCCTTTGTTTGACAAGTTGGACCGACTGGGTGTCATCTACACGAACTACGCAGATGACACCCAGATCCTCATACCCCTTTCAGGAGACTACGAGACAGACTCAGCCTTGGTGAACAAGATATACACCCTCATTCAGGCATGGATGGCCTCACATGGCCTCTGCCTGAACGACGATAAAACGGAGTTACTAATCCTAGGCTCTGAAGCCAACATCCAAAAATTATGCCCAAGCTACACATCCTTCAGCATTGATAACAACCCTATAAAGGTGATGTCTGTGGTGTAAACCCTTGGATTCTATCTGGACTCCTCTCTCACTCTCAAGAAGCAGGTCAACTTCCTCGCCTCTTCTACCACCTACACCTGCAAACTCATCCGCGCATCCAGACCATACCTTTCCAGTGCCAGCTGCGCCACCTTAGCTAACGCTCTTATCATGTCTAGGTTACACTACTGCAACGCCCTGTATTCTGGAACTAATAAATACATCACAGACAAACTTCAAAGACTACAGTATAATGCCCTGAGAGCAGCACTAAATATCCCCTATAGAGAGCACATCACTAATTGCAGGAAAGAGGTTAACTGGCTAAAAATAACAGATAGAATCCTACTTAAACAGCATCCCTCACCTCTAAATGCCTAAACAACCTAGCCCCCCCATACAAACAATCAATAGGAAAACTTCCACGTGACCCACGGGATCTGCTAACACCTTGAAACTAGAGACTCCAAGGTTTAAACAATCCACCGTGGGAGGAACTAGCTTTCCTGTCAAAGCTGCTCACTGCTGGAACAAGTTACCGCTTGACCTCAGAACTGAACAACCGTACCCTAAATTCAGGCACAAGATAATCAAATGGCTGCGCGCCAATGACACGTAACTTGACTAACACCTAGCTTACTCCCACTTTAGCCACTACTGACCTTTTGCTGGACATCCCAAGACATTCCCTGTTACTGGGCATATGTTTGTATATATTCCTGTATATATTTGCTTTTTTACTGTTGTGTTTTATAGGCATATGTTTGTGTATATCCTTGCGTATATTTGCTCTTTGTGCCGTTGTGTTTTATATACTCATGCCAAATACTGTAACAAGCTTAAGCTTTCATGTAAACTGTTGCGCCCGGCTACCCAAGGGTTTGGCGCGCATTACCAAATAAATAAACAAACAAACAAACTTGTGGCCTCAATGCACTTTTTTCTTGGTTGAACCCCCTTGGTGACCGTAGTCGATGTGGTTGGAGATTCTAGGGAGTTTAGTTTAGGAGATTCATGTGTGCATGTTGCCGTTCTAAGACTTGTGTGGCTGGCAAGGCTCCACTAAGCAGCCGAAGAGAGGTCAGAAACATGTGTGGGTGCTGTTGGGGGTTGGAGATAGATTGCTGTTGTTGTGAGAGTCTATGTGCGGCCAGCTATACCGGGTTCCTTTTGGGTGGTGGTCGCTGTATGCTAGTTGAAGAGGTTGTTGAGGTACGTCAGGTGTTTCATTCTGGACAGCTAAGTGCGAACTAGCCGTAGCCGTGTTCTATCGTGCATGAATGCATGGCCGTGCCTGCGGCCTGTTTACACACTAGTGGTGTGAGATATACGTACCATGGACCAACAGACTCTTCTGCTGGGGTGATAGCTTTTCAGGTCTATAGTTGAGAATCCTATACCGATAGGCCAAGGTTTCTTGCTGTAGCTGGTATCCTAGTATGTTAAATGAGGATGTAGGCTACATCTAGATTCAGGAGTCCTGTATAGTGGGAGAAAGGTATATGTCTCGCAGTGCAGTAGGTTTAGGCAAATGGTAAACAAAGACGGAGGCCATGCCTGGACTTGAGAAACCTGCACCATGGGAGAGAGGCCCAGGCATTCCAAAGCAGTAGGCGTCGTCATACAGAACACAATGATGGATGCTACACCTATACCGAGAACCTTGTGCAGTGAGTGGAAAACCTTGCCCAGGTTTCGGAAAAACAGTGGTCCTTATCATACAATGCTTCGCCTAGATTCGAGAATCCTGCCTGGTGGTGGGGGCATAGGCTTCTCAAGGTGGGTGGGAGTGTTGTGGGTGGGTTGATAGTGGAATAGGTGTGCCATGATGAAAGCTGCTGGCGTACCAGTTGGCTAGCAGGGTGGATGAGTGATATGTGGTGGTTTGTCAGGTGAAACCGCTGTAAGAGCTGCCGGCCCCTGGGTTGTGATTGTCGGGTAGGGGTGTTATTGTCATGATACCTACCCCCGGGGATCCAGATCAAGTCCAGCAACCCCGGAAGCAGGCATCAAGTTATTCCAAGCAAGCCCAACAACCCCTGCTAGGGGCTATTTGGGTGCAGTCCTGGCGTATATGGCGCCAGGCTCATATGGAGATTCAGTCCTGGTGCCATAGGCGCCAGGCTCATAGATTAAAACTTACCTGATGCTGACCATGCTGCAAACTTACCTGATGCAGACCATGCTGCATGAGCTCCAAGCCAAAAGAGGCTTGGAAGGGACTACTTTACTTAGGGACAATTTTTTACACGGGTGGGGTCGAGGAGGAATACTTAGCTGGGACTACTTTGGAGGCTATTTAAACCACGCCCGAAGAGCAGCACACGCTTCGCGTTATTCTGCATCCAGCAGCGTAACGCTCACTGTGCCTGCAAGTCTGCATCCAGTCTTCTGCCACGCCCGCCTCGAGTTTGGAGCTCCTAGAAAGAGGGCGAAAGAAGGAGAAAAGGTTTGAACAAGAGCAATACCTTCGATCCTTACCTGAATTCCTGATCCACCGCGCCTTTGAGCTGGAAGAAAGAAGTTAATTTATGCGCGTCGCCTCGCCTGCTGCAGCGCCGCGCTGAACTCACCGGACTTCGCAGCATCTTCACAATCCACCGCATCCTTCTGCATGTTCCCGCCGCACTCCGGCACCTAAAGGGAACACAAGAACAGCAAGGTGAGCCAAGGGAATAAACAGAGGCAATATTAGTTACCCCCCATAGGCTTACCTGATTTTACCGCCAGGCGTACTATTCCTCTTCACGTGTCGGCGCAGCCTCCACCGCATCTTTACCGCACCCCGTCCCCTAAGGGGAACAAAAGGACAGCAAGGTGAAACAAGGGACAAACAAGGGGAATCCTTCTCACCACAATAGACTTACCTAATTTTACCGCCAGAGGCATTATTCCCACGAGACTTCATAATTTCTCTCAGCACCTGAATAAGGGAGAAAGCCACAGGTTACATACTGACATTATCTTATCGAACTGTGTTGGACAATACAAACCCTTACCTGAATGTTACCGGTTGCCATGAGGAACTCTTCGCTAGGGTCAAGCTGCAACCTGCAAGGAATCGGAAAAGAGTGAAAGTCAGACATTTGAACTCTTATGAACTATATACTTACGGCGTCTCGCCGGAAATCTCAGAGTCAATATTGTTCTGGAACTCACCAATTCCTTCAAATCAGTAAATCAACTGGTTATCTACGTGCCCCTGCGCTCAATGCAGGATGGAGAGCTCCTCTTTCCAAACCATCAGGTGAGACTATAAGAGGGGACATTAAAGGTGATCAGTGGGGAGAACAGCGGGGGTGGCGTTTAACACTCAACTCCACGGGTGGTTAATTCCCTTTCTCCATTTGCAGAAGAATACTCCTACGGGCCAAGCAAACGAAGCTAGGTGCACCAGTCCAGTCTGTCATCTCGGCACTACGCGTCACATTGGTGGAGACCGCAGCTGTCCAGTTCAGATCGACGTCCCTGTGGGAGCCAGGTGAGCGTAACAGTTATTATGTGTGGGTTGATGGTGGATGAAGTGTGTGGCAACAAGTGGCTTGCCTGGAGTCGGCTGGCAGTTATGTTTGAGCAATATGTGGTAATATGTCAGGTGAAAAACTGCTGCGTTAAAGATACAGGGTAGTTTATTAGTGGTGTGTTCACAGGGTGCAGTGGATTTGGAGAGAATTGGGAAGAGTCAGGTTTTGATGGGCTTTCTAAATTTGAGGTGGTTTTCAGTGTCGCGGATGTGTAGGGGAAGGGAATTTCAGATGATTTCCGCTTGGGCAGAGAAAGAGGAACCTCCAAGCCTTATGGAGTTTTGGGGTGGAATCACTAGGCGAGATGCCGTGCGAGATCTGTGTCGCAGAGTGGTGTAGCGTACAGTCCCTATGAGCTCCTGTTGGCCATCCTTGTAGTGGTCGCCTAAGTCTGGTGTGGGAAAAATGGGAGTTCAATCCACAAACTCTTTCCCATGACAAAGTAGATTGGGTGCTTGGCCTGAGATCCAATATGGCCCAGTACAGAGAACAGAGCACTCAAAATCTGAAGACCAGCCAGGAGCTCATGAAGCACTGGTATGACCTGAAGGCCACAGTGACAGAGTATACTCCGGGACAGATGGTCCAGATTATGGAGCCTGTCAAACCGATTGCCCTTCATGTTAAATGGACCAGACCGTTTGTGGTGCTTGAGAAGATCAGTGATATTAACTACCTCATTGACACAAAGACCCCTAGGCGGATGCACAGTGTGTTATGTGTCAACCGGCTAAAACCTCTTTATAGCCGGGATGACTTGGTGATGGCTCTCATGATGGATGATGAGACTGAGGAGACCGATCCCCTTCCAGACTTGCTATACATAGAATCCACTTATGGGTCTCTCAAGGGAGTTCAAATCTCCCCAGACCTGATTGAACAGAAATTGCAGCACTGTCAGCAGCTTCTGGGCCAGCACGCAAGTCTTTTCTCACTGACTCCAGGCAAAATTGATTGGTGCATCTTTGATATTGACACTGGAGACAGTAAGCCTGTGAAGAGCAGAATTCACTGGATGTCTAAGGTAAAGGACACCATCAAGTAGGAAGTCTCCAAGATGATGTTCTGATGGGTGATTGAGCCTTCTGACAGCCCCTGGGCTAGCCCAGTGGTACTAGTCCCTAAGAAGTCCAGAAGTAGTAAAACTGAAGTCTGCTTTTGTGTGGACTAAAGGGGTCTCCATTTTATCGCAAAGACAGATGCACACACCATACCTCGGGCAGATTAGCTGATTTATTTATTGAAAATGTGTATGCCGCCTATACAGCAAAACAAAATTCCTGGCACCAAAAGACAAAAATAACAATCACAGTCCTACTAGGTCTTGCGACATTTGGATCATGCAAGTGCAGAACAGGAATGCAGGGGGAGGGGGCCGGTCAGGGTGAAGGGATGGGATCAGGAGAGGGGAAGAGGGAGAAGTGCAGGAGGGAGGTGGACCCAGGGGCTGGGCAAGTGCTGAGGGGAGCACACAAGAGCAAGTGCTCAGTGAAACTAGGGATGGGGTCAACTAGTGCAAGGGAGGGGGGTTGAACAGACTCAGTAGGCTAGTCAGGAAAAGGTGCCCAAGGGCTAGTGTTGGTAAAAAGGGGTGAGGGAGAAGTAAGAGTAAGGCTCATAAGGGATCCAGGCAACGGGACACAGCAGCAGGTTGGGAATAGTAGGGGAAGGGGAGAGGGAAGGAGGAGAAGAAAAGGAAGGTCTTGAGAAGCTTCCAGAACTTAAGGATGTCTGGCTCAAGTTGGAGAGGGGCAGAGAGGCCGTTCCAGAGGCAGGCTCCTGCCTAAGAAAGAGATGTGAAGAACAAGAGTGTGTTCCCGTGTTAACAATGTCACATTTCCGAATGGAATTTGTTATATTTGTATTAATAGTGCATTAAAGAATGATTTTCATCAAATAGTTCATCATGAACATGGTAAATGTATAGTGTATAAATATGAATGCAATCAATACAACACAAATGAGTTAAGAAAAAAAGACATAAAAAGAGGAAGTTATATTCTTTTTTGTTTTTAATTTATATGAAATACAATTAAATGAATATATAGACCTTTCAAGGTAACAATGAAAAAACAATATTCGCAAACTCTATTGCAAAAAGTATATGCACAGAGTGCTGATAGTGTCAACACTCTGCTACAGGGGAGCAACAACAGAGAAATAAATAACAAAACAGAACAGACATTTGTCTATAAAACAGATTAAGCACATAATAACATTAAGCACCTAAGTATAACTTTGTGAAGTTCTTATGACATGAAATAACATGCGAGTGCCGAAGCACAACTTAGCTTACTACCTGGCCCTGGCTAACTCATGTGTATTTATGTGATTTTCCC
Source organism: Ambystoma mexicanum (assembly GCF_040938575.1). Classification (NCBI taxonomy): domain Eukaryota; kingdom Metazoa; phylum Chordata; class Amphibia; order Caudata; family Ambystomatidae; genus Ambystoma; species Ambystoma mexicanum. The sequence goes on along the minus strand of NC_090929.1, from coordinate 969,628,211 downwards.
ACACGCCTACCGCTATCGTTGAACCATACACCAATATGTTTTAATGTTAGCGTGATGCGCCAACAGCTGTTGTCATAACACAAAATACTATATTTAAATAGTACACACGTGTGAGCAGCACAGCTGGCGTTTTGGTGGAGAATTAAGTGTGCACCACCTTCATCAGGAAGAAATGTCTCTGTTCAGCCCCTATTAGCGAAATAGTAATCTAAATGGGTGAGGGCCTTCAATGAATGAGTCAAGAAGCAAACTTGGATTGAGGATGCTGAGTATACTCTGCTGAATAATATATCCACCTCTGAAGTGGGTAAAGAGGGTGCCTGAATTGTACCCGTGGTCTTATTCAGCTAAATGCTATCTGTAGTATGCATAACTCCAGCGGTCCAGAACTTTATGGCTGTGACGCAACACTGTGCGAAAATTGTTAATGCAATGCCTGTTCAGATCCAATTGAGCGGATAACAGTTCAGAGTCAGTGTCTGTGTATGTGTGGAAACATCGAATGGGAGATATCACCGAGAACGGAAATCCTTACTCCTAGTAGTAGATTGAGATGTACCCCCATTCTCTGCTTGAAGAAACGTCTGGTCTGCAGAGAGTTGGAGCTAGAGGACTGAAGGACTCTAGCAGGGAAGCATTTAGGGGCAGAGGGTTAGATGTAGTGATGCCCCAGGCCCCAGAAAGCCTTGTGGATGATACAGAGGGTCTTTGCAACCCTAGGGAGCCAGTGTAGAGATTTTAGGGCTGTAGAGATGAGGTCCCTTGGCTTGAGGCCAAGGATAAGTATCACAATCCAAACCTGGATTAGCTAGAGAGGGCAGAGGGAGGAAAGAGTCAGATTAAGGATGAGGCCATTGTAGTAGTCAAGCCTGGTGAGAACAAGAGCTCTGGAGACATTACGTTTCTGGGGGAAGGTGAGGAAAGGGACAATGCCTCTGAATAGGTGTCACTGAAAATGAGACTTATTGACAAGGTCTGCAATATAAAGTGAGAAGGACAGAGAGGAGTTGAAGATGACACCCAGGTTTTTAGCCTCACACGAGGTTGAGGGGAGGGGAGGGGGCCCAAGGAGGGTGCCCAGAGAGTTCGAGGGAAGGAGGGGGCAGGTGTCCCAATGAAAAGGGTCGCAGTTTTACTGGTGTGAAGGCAGAGATCATTAGCAACACACCATACCTGAATAGCAGTCAGACAGTCGGGAGTGAGAGATGAAGGAGACAAGGAAGAGGAGGGAATCTTTAAGGAGAGCTGTGTGTCGTCAGCATAACACTGGAAATGAGGAGATAAGGTAGAGATCAAGTGTCCAAGAGGGGCATGGCAAATGTTGAAAAGTCACGGTGAGAGTATAGAGCCCTTATGCATGCTGTAAGTAGAGTATGAGATAGAAGAGAGAAAATGGCCCAGTTGCACTTGGGAGGACCATTTCGAAAGGAAAGAGGTCAACCAATCCAGTGCCCAGTCCATGATGCCCAGGGTATCACATAGCCGATTTATGAGGGTGGAATTATTGACTGTGTCAAAGGCAGAGGACAGATCGAGGAGGATAAGAATGGAAGGAGAGTTGGAGTTGAGATTTGAGAGCAAGTCATCACAGGTGTTCAGGAGAGCAGTTTCCATGCTGCCACATTGACCAGTTAGGTGCTGCCAAATTATAGAGTACTTTCAAACTCATGGTGGATTATTGACTGGTGGTCCTAACAGACAACCAAAAGAGAGGTGAACCTTCTACACACCAGAAGGGTACTACCAGTTTACTGTGTTGCCCTTCGGCTTAAAGAAGACCCCTGCCAACTTTAAGAGGATGGTGAATCAGGTCCTATCTGAGTTAGAGGACTTCAGTGTTCTCTATCCCAATGATGTTGCTGGATTCAGACATAGCTGGGAAGACCATCTATCCCATCTGAAACATGTGCTTTAAGCCATGCAGAAGGATGGCTTTACTATCAAGGCCTCCATTTGCCAGACAATGCATGGTACTGTTTCCTACCTGGCACACCAAGAGGGTGGAGGTAAGAAACAGCCTCTCTTGGCCAAAGTCCAGGTAGTGATGGACCCACTACCAAGACTTAGGTGAGAGCCTTCTTGTGCCTCACTGCATACAGCCAAGCTTTCATCAAGGGGTATTGGACTCTTGCCCTCCACTTGAACGATGTAGCCTCCAAGAAGATGCCAACGAACTTCACTGGACCTCTACCTGCAAAGACTCCTTCCAGAGCTTGAAGGACAGCTTGTGACAGGTCCCAGTTCAGAAGATTCTAGATTATGGGCAAGAATTCATGATACAGGCAGATGCGTGTGCATTCATAATTGGTTCAGTGTTAGCGCAGCTAAACTGCGAAGGGATAGAGCAACCTTGTGTGTATCCTAGTAGGTACTAGACCAAGTAAGAGCACAGCTGGGCCTCAATTAAAACAGAGGCATTGGCAGTCATTTGGGCAGCTTGTAAAATGAAACCCTACATATGTGGATCTGATTTAACCATCCAAACGGAACACAGACCTCTAAATTGGCTTATAGCTATGCAGGGTGAGACTACCAAGATGTTGCATTGAGCCCCACCCCAACAGGGATTGGACATGGTCATCCAACATAAACTTGGTTCGCAGCACTCTAATGCAGATGGCCTCAGTCGATTCTTTCCCTTTGAGGATGATCTGGGCCCTTAGAAGGGTGAGTCTCAGCCATTTGTCTAGGGCATGTGATGAATTGCCATTTTTCAAAGATGTGAAAGCACTGAATTTTGCATTATTAAGTTACAAAAATAATGTAGGTATGTGAGGAATTTGACCATCTGCATGGTGAGTGTGCACTCGCTTGGGCTTTTTTGAAATTTTAAATGAAATTGAAAGATGGTAGATCAACCTCCGGAAAATGTGTTGGGCTAATTTTCACACATTTTCCTATGATCACTGCACAACATACACATAGACCTGTGTGCTCTGGGTGGACACAGCCTACAGGCGCCGTCCTCCCTGTCATATTTAGTTGGAATATGACAGCCTACATTAAGGCAATTCAGAAGGGGGAGGGCAACACGTTCCTCTGGCCATGGCCAGCCTAATTAACTAACAAATGGTCCATGGATCTGCCCGCCCCTTTATTAGCTGCTGGTGGCAGCTTTCCATACTAATCAGATTTAATTCAAACAGGCCCACAGGAAGCCTGGTCGCAGAATTAACAAAAGACAGGAAAACCCCAACAACCTTTGATAGGCACTGGGTTAACCTGAAGCTAGCCCCTGCCTATCAGTATCAAGGGCAGTGACCTGTCATGTCTGGGACTATGTATTTACAGTAGTCATCCCCGCAACCAGACCCTATTCAGAAGGTATGAGTATGTGGTTTGGCAGATACCCTTTGATCCACAATAGACAGAACGATTGGTGGGCCTTAGTATTACATGCTTTTCAACCCTTTAACTTTTCTGCTGCAAAGCAATCTAGTTATGACCTCATGCATACATAATATTGTTGGTGAGGACCCAGGATTGGTTAATTAAGGTAGGCTTAGCTTACACCAATCACTTGGGCCCATTTGGCTTTAAAAGAGGGTCGAGCTCCTCTTTTAGGAGATCATCTGAAGACTTTGCAAGGAGTAACAAGAAGAATTCAGCATTGGACCCTGGCTGAAGATACTGTCGGGGGGAAATTCTGCCGGGGTCGGCCGGGCCGTCCGCAGACCTCCAGGCAGGGAGGCCCCAACTCCTCCCGTGTGTATCCCAGATAAGATGAGATAGAGTATGAGACGCACACAAGGAGCAAGGTGACTCTGCTGTTTATTAGACAAAACGGCAGGGATGGGTCAAGGAGCGCACGCGTTCGTCCTGACACACACACAATTGTGGGGCTCGCAGGCCCTTTTTACTGTATTATGACGCGCTACTTGCGTCACTTCAGAAAGTTAACAAAAAACCTATCGCCACTCTTAATTGGATGTTCGAGTGGTAGGATTAGTATAGCACACATATAGAGAAAGATATTAGTGGATAAGGTGTAGTCAGGTGGTATATCTGGGTTGTCCCTACAATAAGATACATGAAAATTGTTACATGAAGGCTCCTGAGGATTGGCTAAATGTGCTGGCGTCAGTGATAAGAGCCCCAAGTTCTGATTGGTGCACCCGTGAGCTCCCCAGCCTGGGACCACCGTCGTTCCCAGCTCTCGGTGTACCTGTAAGTTGCAACAATGTTTCACTATGGGTACATGCAGACAATGTGAGGACTTATTCATAGCTAGACGGGGTACCGTTCCCACCGTTGCAAATGTCCATTGAGCCTTTCAAGTGTATCTGCCAGTGTCTCGTAGCGAGGGATCCAGACGCCTCTGTTCTCCAGGGTTTGGCATCTCGTCAGGTTCGGCTTGATCACGTGGGGAGGGACCGTGAAAGAGGCATAATTCTGCACAATTAATATTGTTTTTCTACTGTGCGTCTGCTTTAATTTGTCGGTGTGACTTTAACGTTGGTGCGCGGAGTGCGAGATTGCAACATCGTGCCTTTGATGATTTGCTCTTGGAACGTGGGTTTGCAACATTGCGACCTTGGCTGGTTGCTTTGCCAAGCTCATTCTGTAGGATCAGCAACTGACTTTTGTCTTGTTGATGTCCACGGGAGCTCTTGTTTGAGGCCTACTTTGGCCCGGTGCATAAGTTGTTCGTTTGGTGCACAGGTGCTTTAGGTTATAGGAGCATGTAATTCCATAATCGGTATTGTCTTTATTATATTTCTCATCGTTGTACCTGGTTTCAAAGAGAAGCGTGAGCAAGCTAATAAAAGTTCATGACGCGTCTTGCGTTTCTGCATTCTGAAAGCCTATATGAAAATAATAAAGATGCACGTCCGTGAATATGCCTGTCGCCTACGTCATAGCACTGAGTATATTCTTCGTGTAGGTTGGTGTGGGAATGTCCAGTGTGTATATTTGTACAGATGTGCTTCCCGTTGTCTAGGTCGTCATGGCATCTCTAACGACGTGTAGATTTTAGTCTAGTTGATCCGTGCCGCAGGTGTCGGCATGGCCAGTGCGGGCTGCTGAGCAAGCAGATGGACACATCCGTATGTTCCTGTACCAGGGTACCTGGTCGTCTGGTAAATGGGCAAACTCTTCTCGTGGCGGGTGTTTGGGTCGTGACCCTCTAGGCCAAGCGCGAGAGGTGAAGGACGGGAGCCTGGTTTTCCATTCTCCCACTTCAGTCCCCCCTCTGGTCGACTTGTCGACCACAAACATATCCTTCTCATTATCTCCTCTTACTCGCCATATCTTGGTTATTCCTCCGAGATGTCCATAGTGGTTTACATGATCTTCAAATGACCAATACATATATTCACAGGTACCCCCAGGAGTACAATATACCCATCTTCCTATGTAGCTCCTGGGGTTTCTTGGGTTCTCGGTCTTTACTGACGGTGGGTCTAGATGGTTGGTAATTATTTGGGTGCGCAGCTTCTCCCTTTCCTGTATAATTACACCTGTATGCTGGCCGTCATCTGCTGGCATCAAGGGGTGCATTCCCACCATTTCCAGCAATTCGTCAGTATTGCGTGCCTTTCGTGCCTTCCAAAATCTAATTATGATCAGGGTAGCTCCAGCCAATATGGTGCAGCCCACTATTATTTTTAGTCCATCTGACAGCCAAGATGGCATCCATGACCATAATAGTGAAAACCAGCTCTCATCCTTGTTCACACCATTGCTTTCATCCGTCATTTTAGAGTGCATTTGGGCTAATTGTGAAACAGCTTCTGTCAGTGTACCATTGTCAGCATCATTGGCAGGTATGAACGTGCAGCATGATTGTCCTATCTTTGCACAAACTCCTCCTTCCATTGCTGTGAGAAGGTCCAATACATATCTGTTCTGTAGTGCTACCATCCTTACAGCTCGCAGCTCTTCTTTTATTGCGTTAAACCCATTTACTGTAGAATTGATGGTCATCATTAGTTCCCATCTAGTTATTTGGAGCCATTTTGCGTTTGCGTAAGCCTGTAATCCCGGGTGTATTATTGAGGAGAAGAACATTGCTGCTCTGCTGAATAGTCTGTGTTCTGGCGGTATTGATGTTAGTGCCGTTTCCGACCTTCCCCATAGGTAATTTCCTGTCAGCGGCTCTCCTTGTCTTTTTCTTCTATTTAGGACAGTGTCATTGCTGTTGGTCCTGTTCCTTTGCTCCTCCTGGAGTGGTGCAGATCTCTTTCTTCTCTTATCCCCCTCATTCATTCTGGGAAATTTCGCCACATCGACGTGCTTCTTAGGTACCACTAGTGATGGTACATTGACGTGTACCATTGTGCACACACCATTCCACAGGGGAGGCAGTGTATGGTATGCCTTTTCTCCACAGGCCCAATAATGATCCATTATTACTGCTGTTCCTGCTCCCCCCTCAGGTAACTCCGTCACACTTGCGCAATTGGTGTTATATCCTACGTCCACCTCTCCTTTATGTTGGTAACATACCTTGGGCGCAGTCAACGGTAGTATCGCTATTGGGTCTTCATCTTCTTCTACCCATGTGAGCATTGGTACATACTTGATCCACGTCGTCCAACATCGGTGATTGTGTGTCTCGATGGTTGAGATAGTTTCTTTTGTTACCATGTTGCTGCCAATCACTCCTATCTCCCAGCTGTTATCCAGATACACCTTTCCCGTTATCGTCAGTAGCGGCCTCTCCCAGCATCCTTGTTTACCCGGAATTTCAGTGGCGTACCAATCACATGGTAGATACTTCAGTGTTACTTTCTGTGTTTCTCCTTTTGCAGGGCCACTTGTTATATATTTGAATGCTTCAGCATGTAAACTGGTCTTGTGATAACTCAGGTAGGTCTTGAGGAAGTTGTTTTCATATGGGTATGAGTCTCGTGTTTTCCATGTCATGTGCACTACAGTTCCTTGAAATCTTCCTTTCGTCTGGAACAGTGCCAAGTATATTATGCACTGTGCTACCTTCTCATTTATTTCTGTAGCAACAAATGTTCGTGACGCACTCATGGCGTATGGTATTAATGAGCAGACATAGCAGCTATCCTCAGTTGTCTGCTTACCAATGCGGGTCATGTGTTGGTACCATATATTGTTTGTGACGTGTGCTGAATCTTGTACATAATTATCAATACCTTTATTGTCTGAGTATGTGCTGCGTTTAACTCTACTTTTCTTTGGTGTAATGTTACTACTACCACCTGACGTAACACCTGTTGCAGCAAGGAACGGGGGTACATTAGGTTTGGGTGCAGCAACAAAATTGATAGCACAGCTATACTGCCATACAGAAGCAGCCACAAATCCGGTGATTATCAAAATCCCTATTATTTTTATTACAATTGCTAATCTCACCGGCATTTTGCTCTTACCTTGCTGCAGTCCTGGCAGCTTATTCTTGCGACGTTAAAGTTGCCCGCCTAAAAATTCTCAGAAATGCTCGTTTTAAATGTTAGTTTTGTTTTGTTTAAGCTCTCCCTATCAAATAGTCATTCAGTGCCCAGGCGAAGAGCTGCTCCCACGCTACTCTAAGTGATTGGTCTCTTAAGACCGGCAAGTATGGGCGGAGGTGGGGCATGTAATATTCTATGGCCAGGAGGAAGGCTGTGTAGTAAACACGTACCCTTCTTTTTTTTAGGTATGTTGGCCTTTTTATTTCGTATACAAATTGGTGTGACAATTCTTCTGGGTAGTTATCGTCTGGGAGTACCATCTACGCCTGGACAGTGGATTTTGTTAGTTATTTTTCTACTTAACAATACAATAATACGCAGTTCCTGTATGTGCGAGAGAGAAAGAGAACATTCACGTGTTTACATGTGTATTTGTGCGACCAAGTTCTTTTAGTTTATGTTACAACTGTCCTGGGGGGGGGATGGCGTAATTATTTTTATTCTTTGAACGTGTGACCATGGGGTGGGCAGTGCAGTGATCACCCCTTTCTTCGTCAGTTATAGTCTCTGGGGTGTCTGGGTAGTGGGAAGGTAAGGGAACAATTGGGTCGTTATCTGTGGTAGAACTTCCTTCCGCTGTCAGGGATGTTGTTGCTGTTGTTCCAATGGACCTGTCGTTGGCGCTGGGGCGGGTCTGCAGTTTGTATATCTTTACATCGTGTAGGTGGTTCCAAGCACGCTTATCCTTTAGTTTTACTGCTCTTGTTGATACGTCTTCTACCAGATGTGGACCGGTGAACCTTTTATCGTTCCATCTTCTATTGAAATTACGAAGTAGCACGTAGTCACCTTTGGCAATTTTGCACAAGTTCTCTTTTTCTAATTCTGTACTGGCGCCTTCTTCTTTATCTCTGGTGGACCCGCCCCGTGTGCGCTCGAGCTGTTGAGACACAAACACAACACTAGTAATCAAAGATGACACATATTGATACATTTCATCACCTAGTATATTCGCTGAACTTTCGTGGTCAGTGAATGCCCTTGACGTTGGCGTTAGAGGAAGGCGCATTTGACGTCCAGTAACCACCTCATGTGGAGTGAGGTGGTGGTCGGACCCTGGCCTGTTCCTCAGCTCAAACAATGCTAACGGAAGGCAATACAACCAACTTTTCTTTGTTGTTTGTTGTATCTTTGCAATTGCCTCCTTCAATAAGCCATTTAGGCGTTCGCATACGCCATTAGCCTGTGGGTGATATGCACATGCAAATTTGTGCTTTATGCTCAGCAGGGCTGTGATATGTTGGAACATTTCGTTTGCGAAATGTGGGCCATTATCTGATCTTAATACTTCGCACACTCCCCACCTGGGGAAGACCTCTCTTACTATGAATTTGGCTGCTCTAAATGCATCTGGGTGTGAACAGGGCCCTGCTTCAATCCACCTAGAAAATGGGCATACTACTACAATCATGTATCTATTACCTTGACATATGTTGATCATATCAACATAGTCAATGTGGAGGTGCCGAAAGGGTCCTTCTGGCCGGGGTATGGTACCTCTTATCACTTTTAGGGTGTGACCGGCCGTAAACTGTTGGCATGTGAGACAATTGCTGATAAAATTTGAAACATGAGAATTTAACTCGGGACAGAACCAGTCATCTCTAATTCGTGCTGCAATTATTTCCTTGCCTGTATGGGCTGGGTGATGTAATTGGCTCAGGGCGGTATTTAAAAGTGCCAATGGTATTACAACTTTCCCAGTACCACTCTGGCGCCATAGTGCGTCGGTTGGTGACATTGTACATCCTCTTTTTACCCATATTTCCTTTTCGGCCATTGGTGCTGCTGCTTGTAATTCCATAATCTGTGTGGCTGGGAGATGGGTATACCCTTCTCTTATTAACATCTCCCTAGCCATTCCCCTCCCTCTCCCTCTCTGTGAGTCTGTGGGGTCCCATATCTCACCAAAGTATGCAGCATATTTCGCATGTGCGTCTGCTGCTGCATTCCCTTTTGAGACATGGTCTTCACCATTGGTGTGTGCGGTGCATTTTACTAGGGCTAGCTCTTGGGGGTCGTTTATTACTTCAATTAATTCAGCCAACAAGAGGGCATGTTGCACTGGAGTGCCGTCAGCTCTCCTAAACCCTCTTCTCCTCCATTTTGTTAACCCTGAGTGGACAGTGGATGTAACATATGCACTGTCGGAATATATTGTTACACGTTTGTTAAAACTTTCTTTCAATGCCAATATTAGTGCAACTAGTTCAGCGGCTTGAGCAGAGTAATGCTGTGGTAACTGTACACATTTCATAGCCACACACACCGGAGCCTCCATCATTTTTACCACTGCTGCCCCAGTTCTCCTTATCCCATCTCCTTGATCAATAGTTGATGACCCATCAATAAACAAAAGCTCACCTCCCTCTAGTGCATTCTCTTCAACTTTTCTAGTACATGAATACATTTCATTTAGTTGGGTGCAGTCGTGGGCGTAATCTCCCTCCTCAATTATTTCTGCTAGAAATCTTGCAGGGTTAACAGTGCTACATCTAACAATCGCTAGTTCAGCCCTAGACAAAATGATCTCATAACCTGATGCCCTTTGTGTCGTTAGTGTGGACTTGGGTTTATTCAATATTGCAAATAATGCATGTTCCACAAACAGTGTAGTTGGACACCCCATGGTTATTGCTGATGCCTTTTCTACTGCAAAAGCAGCTGCAGCGAGGCCTTGTTCGCAAGGGAAGTGGCCTAACATCACGGGATCTAAGTGACCGCTATAAAACGCTACTGGTTTATAGCCCATGCTTGTTTTTTGGGCCAATACTGCTTTCATTACTGCTGAGTCGCAATGTGAAAATATAAAAAATCGTCGCTCATAGTCTGGGGTTGCCAGTACTGGAGCTGTTGATATCGCGTCCTTTAATTCGTCAAATGCCTCCCTCATTTCCATAGTCCACCCCAACCTTTTCTCCCCTTTATTTGCTTCCTTCAACCCCTCAAGCAGGGGTCCTATGTATGAGCTGTAATCAAACACCCATGCTCTACAGTAATTACATAGCCCCAAAAATTGCTGCAGTTCTCTCACAGTCTGTGGCATGGGAGTGCTTGATATGGCCTGTGCTCTTTGTGGTGCAATATTTCTTCCATGTTGGGATATCAGTTGGCCAATGTACATTACCTGTTCCTGACAGTATTGTATTTTTTCCATGTCTACTTTATACCCTTTTTCAGCCAATATAGTCAACATTTTTAGAGAATCCTCTCTGCATTTACTTTCATTTGTACTGCAAATTATTATGTCATCCACATATTGTAACACTGTGCTTTCCACCTCAACGTTACCCAAATCCATCTGTATAACTCTATTGAAAATTGAGGGTGATTCACAATACCCTTGTGGTAACCTGGTATGTTTCCATTTAGTATTTCGGTAAGTGAAACTTGTTAGGTCTTGTGAGTCGGGGTGTAGTGGTATTGAGAAAAAAGCATTCTTAAGATCTATTACTGTAAATCGTGATGCCTCTGCTGGAATGCCACACAATATTGTGGCCGGGTTTGCTGTTACTGGATATTCTGCTTCCACTATGTTGTTCAAGGGCCTTAGGTCCTGTATGAAGCGCCAAGACCCCCCTTTAGCCTTGCGCACTGGGTACACAGCCGTGTTACATGGTGATTCTGAGGGGACCAATATGCCATTGTTTATAAGGGCCGTTATAGTTTCATATATGCCCTCATCTGCCTCTTTTGACAATGGGTACTGTTTTACTCTTGGTAGTATTGCACCTTTTTTCAATTTTATCCGTACACCCCCTATGCTTTTAATGCATCCTACGTCATAAGGGCTAATGGTCCATAATGATTTGGGCACTTTTGCCATATCCTCCTTAAAGAAGGGGACTGGGGTGCATGCAGGTGCCTCAAGTGCCATAGCAATTTTCTGCGCTATATGTTTGTGAGCCACTCGTAACCATATTTCTACACTCATCATGAACACCATTTCCCCCTCCTCTTTTTCTTCTGAAAACAGTTCCTCATCTGACACCTGGGTCAACCTACATCCTTCTGCTAGTGCAATCACTGCCCTCCATGCTCTTCCTTCTTTGTCTTGGGCGTGCACAGCAATATACTCAGCTGTTGTAATAATGCTTTCAATGTCTATTGCAAACACTTTTCCTTCCTGTTCATTAACAGGTGTTTCTGGTCGGAACAGGTAAGCTGCTGGCCTCCTCCATATTTTACCTTCTATCCCTGGCATCCATGCAATTGCCATGTCTGTCCCATACTGGAATATCGCGCCATCTATTGGTTCCGCCCTAATCGCTGTCTGCCCACAGTATGCTTGCATAATCTGTCGCGCTGCTAGCATGTTAATCCCAGGAGTAGAGCAAATTATACCATCCTCTGTAAAGGAGATTGTCATATTTAACCTATTCATTATGTCCCTCCCCAGTATATTTACTGGTGAGGCACTATAATACAATAGTGGAACTGACAGATCGTAATCTCCGATAGATAAGGGAACGTTATCAGTAAAAGGAACCAATCCTTTAGCCCCAGAAAATCCTTGGGTGTTCATGGCTTCGCCTGACATCTTAAATTTACCTTCCCTTATGCAAGACCGGGTTGCCCCGGTGTCAACAAGGAAAGATAATTTTTTGTCACCTATCGTTACCTCTATGCGTGGCTCCTCCGCACTATTAGGTGTTATTGACAGGATGGGACACACCAAGGCCGTCTGTGGGCTGTCCTATTGGGGGTACAATGATTGGCCATTTCCTGTGTAAGGGTTGTGTCCCAATACTGTCACCCTACCCAATTGTGTTTGTTCATTTTGGGGTTGTTGTGTTGTCACTATTTGTTGTTGTGGCAGTGGCTGTTGTTGTGTTAATTGCTGTTGCTGCAGTGGCTGTTGTTGTGTTAATTGCTGTTGCTGCAGTGGCTGTTGTTGTGTTAATTGTTGTTGCTGCATGCCCTGCTGTTCTTGCGATGGCCTAGGTTGTGCCTGCTCATTCCATGCTGGTGTCCCTGGCCTGACCCTACACGTGCGTGACATGTGTCCTAGTATTCCACAACTCCAACACACGGGTGGTTCTCTGTTTTGCCATGGAAAGCTCCCTGTGTTGTCCTGGTATACCTGTTGCCCTGTGGGGTATGAACTTCCAACTCCCCCCACCTGCTGTTGGGTATTATATCCGTATCCTCTCCCTCTCATAAATCCACCTCTCCCTCTGTTATACCCATAATACCCAGCTCCTTGCATTTGGTACCCTCCTCCCACGTTTTGTGCTTGTAATTGTAGTGGCGGCATTTGCTGTATTATACTTTGTCGAGGTGCTATTAGAGCTGGGTCTTGTGCAGCCACTATTTGCGTGGGGCTTTGGGCCACTGTTGTGGGCGCAGTTATTAGTGCCCCCTCCATTGTATATTTAGTTAATTTTTTCTGTACTAGTTTGGCCTCTTCTGTTTTCCTGTCCTCTTCCTTTTGTTTCATTTTTCCTTGCCATATCCTGCAGTGATGTACTATTGTCAGCTGTATTTCAGGCCATGGTTTTACTTCCATTCCCACTACTTTCTTTAGTTGTTTCTGTACTCCTTCTGGGAGCCCCTGTACTAGTATATGATAAAATATGGCTGGTGTTTTATCCCATTGTTCTCTCGTTTCCATGCGCCACTTTTCTTGAATATCCTGTATATAATCAACGGGATCTTCATTCTCACGCATCTTACGGGAAGTGATTGCTCCTATATCTGATGTGTCTGGGTACTGTACTCTCAGTGCCTGCCATAGCGCATGTCTGCAGTTTGCAAATGGCGCCCCATCATGCGATGTGTTTGTTATTGTTATCCCATGGAATCCCGCTCTCTTCCAAATGTCGTCCGCTCTATCTCCTAATATTGATATTAACAGGCCTTTCACATCTCCTACTGCTAGTTTCTGCCCTGCGGTGTGTTTTTCCATTTCATATATCCACTTACCCGCACCTCCACTTAGTGATGGGAGCCTACATTTTATATTTTCTTTATCCGTATGCTTCCATGGTACATACTGCGGTCTAACCCCTCCTCTCTCCAACAGTGGCATTAAGTTGTGTCCTATATCACCCTTTATGTTCCATAATATTGAGTCCTCGCACCCCTCCTCCTCCCCTATTTCCCTTACCACATCAAATTCTTCCTTGCTACCCCTCCTCCTACCTACCTCTCCTTCCCTTCCCCTTTTTTCGTCATCTTCTGTGCTTAATATGGGTATGCTTATCTGTCTGTCTTGCCTGCGGCTAGGGAGGTCTCTAAGCCGGCACGCATAGGGAGTCACTTCGTCCATAAATGGCGCAAGCTTTATTTTGCGCAGCGTGCGTGTGGTCGTTGAACATGTAGGGTGCGATGGGGGAGGGCGTGATGGAGATGGCGATGGTGTGGTTTCATGGGTTTGTTTTTCCACTAGTTTTTGCACCCTCTCCTCACCTTGTTCCAGCTCCTCCCTTCTCTTACGGATCCATGGCGAGTCTATATTGGTTCTAGTGAGGTACAGCTTATCTAAGCTTTCCCTTTCACTCTTTCTTCCTACCCTTTCTACTCCTTCTTCCTCCTCACTGCAAAAATCATTCATAGATGTTATCCCCCACTCTGTTCTTTTCCCTTTTACTGTTACTGTTTCTAAGTCTATTCGCTCCATTTCTCCTCTTCCTTTGTTATCAACTGTTCCCCCGGGTGTTGATGTTGTCGCTACTTCTCTACTTCTATATACATCCCCCCATTTTTCACTCTCCTTATTTCTCCCTCCTCTTTCCCCATCACTCCTCTCCTCCATTTCCCTACTATTTTCCTCCCTTTTCCTTTTTAATTCCTCCATCATTTCGTTGCTCATCTGTTCCAATATTCTTTCATCTTCTTTCTTTCTTTCCCATTTCACCCTTTCTCTTTCTATTGCTTTCTCTTCTTCATATTTCTTAGCTGCCTCTGCTACTACCCTCCTCCTCCATAATTCCAATTCCCTTTCCTTTTCCTCTTCTTCCTTCTTTTTTTCTCTCAATACTACTCTTGACACCCTTTCTGCTGCTGCTCTTACCCTTCCATCTTCTATCCTTTGCTCCTCATTTTGTTCCCTTAATTTGTCCAATTCGTTTTTACCCTCTTTCCTTTTCCTCACTCTCTCCTTTTCCCCCCTCTCAAGCTGTGTTAGTAATTCATTCTGCTCATCCCTTAGTTTTGCCAATTTTTCCTCCAAAATCTCTTCTCTTTGTGTTAGTAGCTCCTCCCCTTCATCTCACTCTCCCTTCTACTATCCTCGCCTGTTCTCTTTACAGCCTCCCTTTCTTCTCCCGTTAGTGAACCCCGTAATTTTAATAATATCTGTGCAGCTACCCACTCATCATGTCCTATCTCTACAATCTGTTCTTCTCCAATCCTCCCCTCCCCCACTATCTTCCTGTGAGCCACATATGGTGGAGGGCTGTAAGCCGGGTTCGAGTATCCTTCAGCCGCCCTTAACTGTCCTTCCATTTCTCCTAGTTCTCTTAAAGGGTACAACCCTTCTCTCTCAGTTTTCACTCCCGGTGTTATGGGTATCTCGTTGCTCGGTTCCTTTTTTATGTCTTTTAAGGTGTCAATCTTTTCTCTTCCCTCTCCTTCGTTTTCCTCATTCTTTTTCCTTTCACACCCCTTTCCCCCATCCGTTCCCTCCTTTATAATCTCCTTTACTTCCGGTGTTTCTCCCACAGAGAACATTCCATTTGGTCCTGGTCGGGATCCCTGGAACATCCTCCATAAGTTAAACACCTCCATATGGCTCGCCAACTTCTTCCCCTTGTATGTATTATGCAGATGGTTTAGCAATGAATGTTGGGCATAAGGATCGAAACTACCATTGGGCGGCCATGGTGTTAACATTTTGTTATCCGTCCCCTGGGTCCACTCTATGCTATACTTAATTAATTTCTCCCTATGGGGTGGCAGTGTTGTGCATATGTGTTGTAGTGGGGTAGTGAGGGTGTTCCCCCACCCTCCTGGCCCTTTCCCAGATGACATACTTGTGCCCTACTTGTTACTCCTCCCTTCGTTATCAGTTTACAATTTACAACCTTATATTGTTTACCTGGCCCCGTAAGTGTGGGGACTTACGACAATCCTTTACAAAGTATGCAATAATAGTAAAAAAAATAATAAAAAAAAATAATAATAAAACACAAATATATATATATATGTATAATTTTGTATTGTATATTCCTTCCCCTACGGCCCCCTGCGGCCGAAGCGCACGCAGCCCCCTGTGGCTGCGTACCCCTTACGACGATCTTATACAGTCGTCCTTATTCCTCGTTCTCCTCCCCCTTTTACATTTGCCGTGGCTGGCGTTCTCCGTGCTCAGCCACGCCCCTCTCCCCTTCTCCTCTTCCAATCCACTCGTTTATTGTTTATCTTCTTATCCGCTCCCTCATCATTTTTCTCTTCCCCACCGCCTTCAAAACTCAATCTTCCTTGTGCTCGTGATATCCTATAAAATCCCTACTGGTGACGTCACCGATGTCTCTACGCTACTAGTACAATCTCATTATTAGTTTCAAAATACACTTGCAATTTATCCCCGCTAACCCTACAGCTGTCTTCCTGTCTCTCCTGGAACAAGGTAATCTCATCAATAATATAATTGGACTGCACACGCTGCGTCGCCTCGCGTGTGATACGCCCCTCAACAGGAGGGCTTAACCAGCCAACTATCTTCCGTATTTGGCAACTATGCAACTAGCTACCCCCTACAGGGAAACGTCATCTACCTATCGAGTTTCTTGCTCGAACAATAGGAAACCTCATCTACCTATCGAGTTTCTTGCTCGAACAATAGGGAACCTCATCTACTCATTGATCAATAAATGCCAAATCGTAGGAAACCACACACGCCCACCCCTACACGTTAGTCGCGATTTAGGCCAATCAGTGTCTACGAGCGACCACACGTGATGTTTTCGTGCTCCGCCCCCCTCTTTCACGTCACTGCTCTCGCACTCTTTTCACTCCCTTTCATTCCATTGCCAACACCATACTGTCAACCCTTCGCCGCGCACCTGTGCAACACCTCCCTCCTCCCTTATTTAATTCCTCCCCCCTCCCTCACAATTTCGCATTGCTCGTTGTGTGTGCCATGCTCACCAAGTTCTCTCGATGCAGGGCCGCTCGACTGCGTGCACCCCTCCAAGCGGCTCGCCACCTCCCCTCGTCTGGACCACGTCTGGACACTCGCCAACCGCGGGCGGGATACTTCTCAACCGGCTCCCGAGGGCCAATATCCGGATTGCGCTGTCCGGTCTTCTCGCAGCTCCGCGATGGTCCTGTAGTCCTCAGAAGGGGGCAACGGCAGAGGGGGCCGCGCCGCCGGGCCTCCTCGCAACGGGAGTGCCTGGAAAAAGTAAAAATAAAAGTCGATCTTAAACAGATCTCAGCGGTGCCTCCAACTTGTCGGGGGGAAATTCTGCCGGGGTCGGCCGGGCCGTCCGCAGACCTCCAGGCAGGGAGGCCCCAACTCCTCCCGTGTGTATCCCAGATAAGATGAGATAGAGTATGAGACGCACACAAGGAGCAAGGTGACTCTGCTGTTTATTAGACAAAACGGCAGGGATGGGTCAAGGAGCGCACGCGTTCGTCCTGACACACACACAATTGTGGGGCTCGCAGGCCCTTTTTACTGTATTATGACGCGCTACTTGCGTCACTTCAGAAAGTTAACAAAAAACCTATCGCCACTCTTAATTGGATGTTCGAGTGGTAGGATTAGTATAGCACACATATAGAGAAAGATATTAGTGGATAAGGTGTAGTCAGGTGGTATATCTGGGTTGTCCCTACAATAAGATACATGAAAATTGTTACATGAAGGCTCCTGAGGATTGGCTAAATGTGCTGGCGTCAGTGATAAGAGCCCCAAGTTCTGATTGGTGCACCCGTGAGCTCCCCAGCCTGGGACCACCGTCGTTCCCAGCTCTCGGTGTACCTGTAAGTTGCAACAATGTTTCACTATGGGTACATGCAGACAATGTGAGGACTTATTCATAGCTAGACGGGGTACCGTTCCCACCGTTGCAAATGTCCATTGAGCCTTTCAAGTGTATCTGCCAGTGTCTCGTAGCGAGGGATCCAGACGCCTCTGTTTTCCAGGGTTTGGCATCTCGTCAGGTTCGGCTTGATCACGTGGGGAGGGACCGTGAAAGAGGCATAATTCTGCACAATTAATATTGTTTTTCTACTGTGCGTCTGCTTTAATTTGTCGGTGTGACTTTAACGTTGGTGCGCGGAGTGCGAGATTGCAACATCGTGCCTTTGATGATTTGCTCTTGGAACGTGGGTTTGCAACAATGCGACCTTGGCTGGTTGCTTTGCCAAGCTCATTCTGTAGGATCAGCAACTGACTTTTGTCTTGTTGATGTCCACGGGAGCTCTTGTTTGAGGCCTACTTTGGCCCGGTGCATAAGTTGTTCGTTTGGTGCACAGGTGCTTTAGGTTATAGGAGCATGTAATTCCATAATCGGTATTGTCTTTATTATATTTCTCATCGTTGTACCTGGTTTCAAAGAGAAGCGTGAGCAAGCTAATAAAAGTTCATGACGCGTCTTGCGTTTCTGCATTCTGAAAGCCTATATGAAAATAATAAAGATGCACGTCCGTGAATATGCCTGTCGCCTACGTCATAGCACTGAGTATATTCTTCGTGTAGGTTGGTGTGGGAATGTCCAGTGTGTATATTTGTACAGATGTGCTTCCCGTTGTCTAGGTCGTCATGGCATCTCTAACGACGTGTAGATTTTAGTCTAGTTGATCCGTGCCGCAGGTGTCGGCATGGCCAGTGCGGGCTGCTGAGCAAGCAGATGGACACATCCGTATGTTCCTGTACCAGGGTACCTGGTCGTCTGGTAAATGGGCAAACTCTTCTCGTGGCGGGTGTTTGGGTCGTGACCCTCTAGGCCAAGCGCGAGAGGTGAAGGACGGGAGCCTGGTTTTCCATTCTCCCACTTCAATACAGTCTGCCTTTCAGCTTTCGCAAGAAAAGGAAGGCCAGGAATTTCAAAGAGGGAAGCAAGATCCCTCCCCTAAACATCTCTCAGGGAGCAGATGGAGATACTGAATCCAGAGGACCCTCCAGCAGCTCCAGAACAGGTAACCAGACAAAACACAGCGTGCCCTGCAAGGCTCTGCAACAAGCTTCCCAGGTGGGAAGTGTCAGAGAGTCTCTGAACCAAACCAAGGACACTGCAGCTGTCTGCAACACTTTCCTCAGCTTTGGGCCGTCTGCCTTAAAGGATGACACTAGCCCAGTGAAGAAGCTAGGAGGAGTGCATCGGCAAGCATCCACCAGCATCCGTCTTGGGAGAACTGCAGGTATCAGGCATCAAGCAGTTCAGAAAGCTAGGATGGACAGACAGGATGAAAGGACATTTTCAAACCAGTCGAGCCCCTCGAGCTTCAACCGACTGCACCCCTGTCTGTTGTTACGCTGCAGTCGCTAAGGCCATCGGAGATGCCTCGGGCAGTGCTTGAAACCTGCCGACCAGCACTGAGACAACGATACCAGACCCTGAGCCATCACGTTGCCAGCCTACAGCTGTCTGTCCATCCTAGCTTTCCGAACTGCTTGATGCCTGATACCTGCAGTTCTCCCATCTTGCTCTCTGGTGAATAAGCTGCAAGCTGCCCTAAAACAGACTCAACCCTGTCGAGCACCAAGAACATCTACAAGCACAAGGTACATTGGGCCTCATCACAACAGTGGCGGCAAGGCAACAACGGCGCCGGTAGTCCTACCGGCACCGTTGTTGCCATGCCGCCACATTACGAATTCTGCTTGTGGGGGCCGCTCTGCATGCCTAGTCAGACCAGGCGTGCAGAGTGGCACCCGCAAGCAGAACAGGATGGTAGCAATGGTACCATTATGAACAGTACCACTGCTACCATCCACCCCATTCCCATTGAGCCCTATGGTGGCTCAAATGGGGATGGGGACGTACAGGCTCTGGGTCCCGCAAAAGGGTCGGAATGGCCCGTAAGTCCCCTTTTGCGGGTCCCAGAGCTGGACCCGAGTTTAGGGGTAGCCATGCCCTTATTAAGGGCATCCCTGGACCACTGGTGTCCTGGAAGTTGATTAATCACCTGGTAATTCCATCTCTGAAAGGGAAATGTGCTAATCATATTCCCCTGTCATAAACTTCATGCCAAAAGTATAGTATGTACTTGTGCCCTGATGCATCAGCATTGGGATTCACAGCACCTGCTCTACCAGTGGCACAGCGCAGTTTCAGAGGCCACAGGTTCCCTCTTGACAGCTGCAGTGACATCCAAGACTCTGCATTGTTGGGGCTGCATTTAAAATATGCAACCCTGTTCCAGAAATTGCATAATCCTGGAGATCCGGTCCTGGTGGATCAATAAACTGTAAAAATAAACCATACCAGAGCTAGGCTAAGGTGGCCAGCATCTCTCCGAGTAATCCCAGTCACATTAAATTGATTTCACACATGGGTCAGCCATGTGGGCAAGGTTCAGCTGTGGAAGGAATATGTGTATTCCTCCCAGACATGGTCCAGTCCTGTCCACTGACAGGACAGTAGCCTTGGGGGATTATTTCACTTTGTTCCTTTGTATGGGCAGGTAACACCCTTTTCCCCCAGAAGAGCCACTTCACAGGATGCTGGCCAGGGATAAGAAACCAAGAGGCATACCCATTCACAGAGATCCAAGTCTCACACCAAGGGACTTCCTTTCTAAATTCCTTTGATCATCCTATTGCGAAGCAGAGGGGGTGGGGTTAGGGTAGCCAGATAGGAATCTGTTCAGTTTGGGGAGGGGTGTGCCATCTTGATTCTTTCTGCCTCACTTTCCCTTTCCTGTCCTCTACACTTCCTCTGGAGCAGAGCACTTTGGGTGTGACATCATAAGGGCAAAGTCCACACGTTTCAAGAGCAGGGATTGAACCCCTAAACCTAGTAACAGTCCAATCACCTGGGGACTTTTTCCTATAAGAGAAGGGGTTTCCCAACACTTCTTTGAATAATCTTGGGAATCCCCTTTGACACATTTTTGGATCATCACTTGAAAAGATTTCACTGGACTCTGCTGAGAGCGCAGACCTCTCTAAAGTCCTCCAGTTGTGAGGTGAAGGTAGGTGTTCCAAGGCATAGATCAGCTCTGTCCCCTAACCATCCCCAACTACCAATGAAGGTGACCTCTGCTGCTGGTCCATAAGCATACCTCCCTGCCAGGCACCCTGTTGCCTAGGATCTGACAATGTTGCAGGTTCCCTAAAGATGTGTGCCAGCCTCCACCATGTTTAGGAGCAAGAGGAAAGGACTGATATTGACGCCTGAGACCCTGGAGTGGACCTCACAGCACTGGAAGCCAGAATAGCCAAGGCCCCGCTTGTCGACGATAACCTGCTCTGAGACGTGACTCAAGCGTGCTTGTCTCCGAGCAATCTAGCAGGACCCTTTGACGCTGCCCTTTGGTGTCCATTGGTCTTTGAACTGCCGTCCGCAGTTGGACTCCGATCACTGCCACACCATGCCAGCAAAATCGCATCTTTGCCTCGGCTCATACCAAGAAGTACTGCTGCCTTGCTCCAGCTGCCATCTGGAATACCAGCTTCTTCATCTGAGCTCCTGTAAATTGATAGACCCGACCCTGGTATTCCCCAAACAGCGACTGAGTTTCTGCATAGTATCCGCTTGCCTGGACATCCTGCTACCAGCTAACAGCCGGCAAATTGGGCCTCTGAATAAACCTGGGGACTACTCGTTCTGCACAGTGTGAGTAGACAATTTAGGCTCTAGAGACTGATTGGATCAATTTAACTTTTTTTTTGCTCACAGTACATTGTTGCTTTTGCTTGACTTTCACCCATGATTCATTACCCAAAGTGCTGCATCTACTCTCTCTGCTTATTCTGTGTTTGTCAAGTCACTTATTAGCTCAGATTTCTTCATTAACAAATACAACCAATTTAAAACCAATACAGCACATGATAACAGATAAAAAACACCAATCCCATTGCAGGTTAAAAAGAGGATGACAGCTAGCCCCTCCTCCATAGCAAGGCTCAACCAACCACACCCAACCACAGAGCCAGCCTCACATAATTACACAAATTAAAAATGAAATTCAGTTCCGTAAAGTTCAGTATAAAAGTCAGAGCCCCACACAATTCTGAATATTGTTTGCGATAAAAAAGGACCTTAAAAGAGCCCTCCACAAATCCATATACCATTTGCAGAACAGCAAACAGTGGCACAGATCCTCATTAGCAGCAAGCCCACATGAGCAATGTTTATCTCAGCCAACCTTTACCCGGTTAGTACGAGTCCTCAGAGGCAGAATATTTAGGCAAATCTTCAAAATTATATGCCGACAATCAGAAGATGGGCTTGAGCTCACCCCCCCTCCCATCCCCTGTAATGCTGCTCCTCAGAGAAGAGAATAAGCTCAGGGAACCCAGAGCATGACCTCCTCTCAGATCCGCTGCCTGGTCGTCAGTGAGTTTGCTCCCTATGAGGGTGGATTTCAAGGCTGACAAGCTTGCACGCTTCCACACAGCCACAGAAACAAACCTGCAATCCCTTAATAATTTAAAACCTTCATAAAACCATCTAAACAGTGGGCAAGAAGGTGATTTTACCAGTTGCTTGAAGATGTAATGAATGTTAGGGTTATTAGGTTCGGCCTGAAATATCTTCAGAACAAGAGGATCCAAACCTGATTTTAGCCTGTGTAGCAAGCTTGGGCATCCCTAGTTCTCAACGAAGAGCACAGTTTGGCATACCCTGTGCGAGGCCAGTCAGCCTCTTTAAAATTCCATTTTGTACACCCTCCAGTTTGTCCCACTTGAGTGCCCCTCAGTTCTCTGCAATACAATAACACACTCCCCAACTTGTAATTGTACACCTCTAAGCATTTGTCGAGCATGTGCCCGCCAAACATATGATAGAGTCTTATTGAACCACCCAACCTAATCTTTGCTTTCGCACTAGTCACCTCCATGTGTTTTCCCCACTTTCCACTGTTTTCAAAAACTAAACCTAGGCAGCAAAAAGAGTCCACCACCTAGATTCTTTCACCATTTAGTGACCAGGAGTAGTTGTACTTTCTCCTGCCTTGGCCAAAAAACTATTTTTCTTTTTTTCATGTTCAATTTTTTAAATTTTTTAGCTTAATGTAATTGGCAGCATACTCAAGGCTGTGCTGTAACCCCGCAGGTGTTTGATTGATAATGGCTGTGTCATCCGCATATAGCAGTGATGCGATGGCCATCTTCCCCACAAATGGCGGGGTTACTTTTGGCCCTAAAGATAAAGGATTAAAATCATCAAGAAGTAAAAGAAATAAAAGCAGAGCCATAGAGCAGCATTGTTTAACGCTGCAATTTGTAGGGAACTCCTTTGTGGACACCCCCCTCTGCCTCCCCTGTACTGCTGCAACAGTGTTCAAAAGGCTCATTAAAATTAGACGCAGGAGTCTGATGGTACCTTCATATCATGTAGTTTCTGCCCTCAGATCTCCCTATTGACCTTGTCGAAGGCCTTCTCCAGATACAAGAAGGCCACATAAAACCTGCCTCCCCTCTTCGAGCAATACTTCTCAACAAGTATGTTCAGGATAAGACAATGATCACAAGTTGCGAAACCCCTCCTAAACCCTGCTGGAGTGTGAAGTAAGGCATTGTTAGTAGTTACCCACTACTTCACTCTGTTTTAAAGACACTTGTTAAACAACTTTCTAGAAATATCCAGCAGGGAGTTAGGGTGATAAGAATGGGGATCAAGAGCGGAGCCCTTCTTAAATATCAGGATAATTATGGACTTGTGCCAGGAGAGTGGGACTACACCCGAGCTGGAGATTAGATTTAAACATTTTAGCAGGACGTTTGCCACCAAACGGGGCTCTTGTTTAAGTAGTCCGACCGCAAACCATCCGGCCCAGCTGCCTTCCCAACTGCCTTCCCTGCCGCAAGCGCCTTTACACATGCCAAAATGACCTCTCTTGAGAATAGTATTTCACCACTGTGGTGTACATTTACCCACCCAGCAGAATTCTCCTCCATCACCAATCTGCACTTAAGCATTTAACAGCAAAATGGCTGTGCAGGCGCTATTGAGCACTATCGCATTGCCTTAAAAATGCGTCTTGCAGTCACCAAAATAATGGCTGTGGTGTCATTGCCAAGCATATATGGGGCAAGATGGAACTGGGAACACACCAAGAAAGGCCACCAATGTGTTTACTGATTTGCCCCAAAGAAGAGAGTTGAAAAGCAGCACTGCTTGGCTGCTAGCTTAGAATTTCCCATTGAAAAAGGAAATATTTTACATTTAAAATGATGCCGCCCTGATGTTCTTTTTCATCTGTTCAACAAAACACAGTTCTGGTCCAGTAAGACCCAGCTATGCCCAGCCATATTCAAGTTGTGCTCTAGCAAAAGAAAGCATTTTCACTGAATGACAGGCTGTGTCAGGACAAATCTGTAAAATCACAAACAACTTTACTCCCAGCCATACTGAAAAATGCTTGACTTTTTGCTACATGATACCCCAGATAAACTCTTCAAATGAAACCCTATTTCTCTGTGAATATGTCAGTTTCAATGGATCTTTATTTTGACAGATGCTTGTGCATTGGAAACATGACTGGGGCTTGGGAAAGATTTAGAAAATGGATGTAAGAAGGCCGCATTTGAAAGTGACATCCTAGCAGAAATAACCATGTGTAAAAATGGTTGCTTTTTGCAAACAAGAAACATGTATGTTTAAAAGTGTAATGTTTGTTAAGATGGATTTCTGAACTGGGACCTGGAGGGGCAGAGGTTCAGAAGGCCAGCCTAGTTTCTTGGAAGGTGGTAACCTCTGGACAAGCCAGACCAATCAGGGTAGCGATGGTGGCGGTCAAGACTAAGTCTCAAGAGGGGTGAGGGTGACTGAAAGACCTCAATGAGCACACAAAGCAAGGACACTTACAAATTACTCCAGACAGGTGTTATATTAGAAATATAGCCAAATTTATTACAAGGCCTTTGTGACATCGACCATAGCAAAGAATCACAATAATACTAAAGTAAATCAACACATCACAATCAATCCAATATATATACAAGTTAGGAGCACGTAATATGTAGACCACCTAGATGGGGAGGAAAACAGGCTGTGCAAGTAATCATTAGACCCAGTTTGACATCAGAAACACACCTAACTAGGAGGAAGTCCGAGCCCTACGAAGAGAGGAGCCTTATGCTCAAAAGCACCTGCACGCGCTGGTGCAAATGGATAAAGTAGGGTCTCTTCAAGGGTCTCAGGCAGTTCAGGAAGGTGAATGAAGCGATGCAGAACAAGTCCCCACTACTCAAGCAAGGGCTCCACTTGTGGGCAGAGGCAGGGTGAGAGTGCGGGATAGAGTCGCTGTTTCGCAACAGCGGTAGAAAAGAAATGGACTCTTGCACAAGGGGCCACGGGTTGGGGTATGAACTACACACCGGACCCCGACGCAGGCAGACCCAGACTTCTCCAGTTCAGTTCACGTTTCTGGCAGGTTCAGCTGCGATGATCAGGACGTTTCGACACCATGTAGATTCTGCGCAGCAGGATGCAGGGTCGAGGGTGTCCCAAATGCAGCGGCGTGCACAGGTTGTTACCACAGCAGGGCAACACAGCAACCGTGTTTACTCTGGTCCAGGCGCACTCGTCTCACTTCAGACCTGGGAATGGCAAGTGTACTAAATTCGGTGTGAGGGTGCCGTGGATGCAGAGAAAGCAGTAGACCAAGTTTCGAGGGCTTCCCCGAAACGACGGTGGTGACAGAGCAAAGCGGCCTGCACAAGCTGGTCAGCCCACTGGTTGGCCCAGGGACACTTCCGAAGAGGCTTACTTGCAGGCTTTGATGAAGGTGCCGGGAATAGTTGATCCCACTATTCCAATGGGTCAAAATGCCTTTGCAGACCTTCTAGGATGATCAGATGCAGAGGGGTCTCAGAGGACGACAACAGTTCAGGGTGCCAAACCTTCAGCGGGTCACCAGCGGTTCCTCGACTCAGCTTCTTGTTGCAGGATACTTGGCTCCTTATCCCTTGTTTGGTGTGAACTCAGGAGATCGACATGTAGTGGTGTTTCCAGCCTTCTCTTATCCAAAGTTCCCTTCACGCCAAAACGGAGAGGACCCAATGGGAGATCTGCTCACAAACACTCACACCATACGTGGACCTATCACGGACCACTGTGGTCCCAGGCATTCAGGACACTCCAGACTCTCTGGCACCCAGGATGTGTATTGGGACCAGACATCCCAGCCCACATCCTGGAGGCACACACAAGGCATGCAGAAGCCCGCGAACGCGTTGGCTTTCGCCGGAAAGTACATGACCAAATAAGGACTGCCCCGGGTCCGCTCAACCTAGGGGAAGGTGAAGGGGCAAGACGGTCAGCGGACAGGACAAAGAACCTCGTGGCATGGCCATTTTGGAGCCAGGCCACTTACTCATGCCAAATACGGTAAGCGCGGATAACATGGCAAAAAAGGGTTCTAAACACACAAAAAAACGATAGCTGCCACCAGTCCTGTCCGTGACACACTTGCACCGTTCATAATAAGTCCAGCAAGAGGGTTCTAGGGCCTTTGGAATGACTAGAGACCCAAGAGTGCGGTAACTTAGGTTACAGTGCCCTCTTGTGTTATGTTGCACAAAGTCTCCCCGTACTGACTGTCTTAAGGGCATCTCAGTTTCCCCACAAGAATTGAGCGACAGCCCAGAGGAGTGCGGTGGAAGGCTGCGCTTCTCTGGCAAAGTCTAGATCAGGGTGTAAAACAGCAGCAAAATGTTTGGGGGTTGCCACATGGAGGGAAAATTACATACAATATGAAATCTTTCCTAACAATGTTGAATAAGGCCCTGTTGTTGCCAAGAAATGTAAGGGGGGTTTGTTTTAAATCTAGTATAATGTTTTATTCCAACAGCCTTGCTTTTGGCCCAGGAAAACAAATATAAATAAATAAATAAATAAATAAATGTATTACTGTACTGGGGAACCAGAAAAACAGGTTTTCCTGCTTGGCTTCAAAGAACATTTGTTTGCTGAGAACTGGAGTTGCCTTCCCCCAAAAGAGGCCATCCCCTTGGAAACTCTGAATGGACCAAGAGGAAGCATATCACACACTTATCAGACTTTGTGTCTGGGCTTGGGCCAGCTACAGTAGATTCCAGGACACTTAGGTGTGAAATACCAAATAACACCACTCCTCAACTTCAAGTGGGGGTGCTTCAAAGCCAACTCCAGAGCAGCCTTGGAAGGTATGCCCTGTGTATCCAGACATTTTATATTCATCCTGCAAGATTCCAATCTCAACTGCCAGGAAAGGCATAATTGATCCAGGCCCTCCTATCCAGGCAAATCCACCCTTCAGAACTAAACCCCATACCAAAATCCCACTAACTCAGGGGGAAAGGGGGGAGAGCTTTGCTACCATTTTTGAGAGTATCCTGTGACCAGACCAGCTTTTTGCCCCACTACCTGCATGCCGATGTGCCGTGACCAGACCTTTGCCCAGCTATTTACTATTAGGAGCACCCGCCGCTGTGACCAGTGACCAGATATTGCCTCGCTGACCAGAAACTCGGTTGATGTCCCAAAATCCCAAACTGAAGCACTGATTGTGGATATTACCCCATCCAATAGCAGCACATAGTATACCCCAACTTATTGATATTGATATTTTATTTATATTCCGCTCGTACACAAGTGTTTCAGAGTGCGACAAGGCAAGGGAGGGGAGCGGGGGGGGAGCAGGGGAGAACAAAACAGCAATCTTACTAGGCCCAGTGACATTGAGAACGTGCAAGTGCATGGGAGAGGGGGAGGGGAAAAGTGCATGGGAGGGGGGAGAAGTGGAAAGTGTGAATCGGAGGAGAAACAGATAAATAACAATAATAAATAATAAAGGCAACAAACAGTGGTAGTGCAGCCAGCAATTTGCAAGTGCTAGATTTGAGGCGGCAGACAGGTTAGGTCTGATAATTGCAGGAAGAAAAAGGGGGGGCTGTATGGGTACAGATACAGACCCCAGTGCAAGGGGTGGCCCGAAGGCAGTGCGGTAGGGTGGCAGGGTGAGCAGGTACCTGGGCCCGGAGGACAGAGGGTGGCCATGTGCACAGTGCCAAGAGAGAACAGATCAGCTGGGGAGAGGGGGAGCGAAGGCAGAATAAAAGAGGAAGGTCTTGAGGTGCTTCCAGAACTGGAGGTGGTTCTCCTCAAGTTTTAGAGTAGCAGGGAGGCTGATCCAGAGGGAGGCCCAGCCGAAGACAGAGATCTACCCCCAGCTCATTTCTTTGGAAAACGACTGACCCTGAGGGAGTTGGAGGTAGAGGAGTGAAGAGCTCGAGAGGGGAGGTATTTGCGAAGGTATAGCTGAAGGTATTTTGGACCCAGGCCCCAGAAAGCCTTGTGGACAATGCAGAATGTTTTGAATGTAATCCTTGCATCCACTGGGAGCCAATGGAGAGATTTCAGAGCTGGAGAGATACGATGCCAGGGCTTGAGACCAAAGACAAGTCTCGCAGTCCTGTTCTGGATTAGTTGCAGAGGGCGGAGAGTAGAGGCAGGTAGATTTAGAAAGAGGCTGTTACAATAGTCCAAGCTAGAGAGAACCAGAGCTTGGGATACCATGAGCTTCTGGGGGAAGGAGAGGAAAGGCAGAGTACCTCTGAGGAGGTGCAGTAGGAAATTTGACTTTTTAGAGACCTCAGAGATGTGGGCGGAGAAGGAAAGGGTGGAGTCAAAGATGACCCTGAGGTTCTTAGCCTCACAGGTGGGGGTAGGAGGAGGGCCAAGGGAGGCTGGCCAGAGAGGGAGGGGAAAGGATAGTGAAGGTGTGCCAATGAGGAGGATCTCCGTCTTGCTGGCATTCAGAAAAAGATCATTGGCAGCACACCAATCTTGAATGGCAGTTAGGCAATCAGAAATGAGAGATGGGGAGGAGGTGGCAGAGGGCAGCCTGAAAATGAGTTGAGTGTCATCAGCGTAGCACTGGAAATTTGAGCAGAAAGTGGCAATGCAGTGGGCAAGAGTTGCCAGGTATTGGTTGAAAAGCCAGGGCGAGAGTGTAGACCCCTGGGGGACACCACAGGTAGAGAGGAAGATAGATGAAAGGAAGGACCCAAGTTGGACCTGGGAGGGTCGATCTGAGTAGAAAGAGGTCAGCCAGGCCAGAGCCTGATCAGTGATACCCAGGTTTTCACAGAGACGGTTGAGCAGAATGGTATGGTTGACCAAGTCGAAGGCAGAAGAGAGATCGAGGAGCATGAGGACAGAGGGAATGTTAGAGTCAAGGTTGGAGAGCAGATCTTCACAGATGTTCAGGAGAGCAGTTTCCATGCTTATGGCAGCTCTGAAGCCAGACTGGTGGTCATGGAGACAGCCAACATAATTGGAATGAAGGTTAAACTGAGAGATGGCCAACTTTTCCAGGAGTTTGCCCAGAAAGGGAGTAATGGAAATTGGGCGATGGCTGGACAAGAAGGATCAGCTGTGGGTTTCTTGAGAAGAGTATGCACAAAGGAGTGCTCCAGAGTGGAGGCGAAGGATCCCGAGGCAAAGAAGTGGTAGCAAAAATCAGCAAGGTCCATAGCGAGGGTGTCAATGTGGTCCTTGATGGTTTTAGAGGAACAGGGATGAACCTGTTTTGACGAGGCTTTCATAGATCAGACTTGTCTAGCGACCTCGTCAGGGGAGAAAAGAGGAAAGGACGATAAGGATGGTGGGGGTTGGCTAAAGGAGGGTCAGCAAGCACAAATGGAGAGGGGAGAGGAGAGGTGAGGGTGGAGAGGGTGGATAGGATGTCTTGGATTTTTTAAATAAGAGGCAAGGGCATTGCAAAGAGCATGGGAGGCAACAGGAGGGGTAGAGACTGCAGCAGGGTTGGCCAGCTCCTTGCAGATTTTAAGTTGTTAGATGCCGCAGAGACACGAGCTTGAATGTGGACTCTCTTCTTGGCGAGGACAGAGAGTCGGTATTGCCTTTGTAGCAGACGACAGGCCAGTTTGTGAGAGGATGAACAAGAAGTCCTCCATTTCCTCTCAACCGTTCTACCTTACGTTTAAGTGTAGCTAGGTCAGAGTCATACCAGGAATTGCACTTGGCTTTGGACTTCAAACGGATCCTCATGACAGGGGCAACAGCATCAAGCGTATCACAAATTGAAGCGTAGAGCAGAGGCAGGGCTGTGTCAGGATGTGAGACAGCCAAAGGTGGAACGGGGGTGAAGAGAAAGTGGCGGCAAAAGCCTCAACTGACACACGATTCATGGGCCGGATGTCCGAGAAGGTAGGTGGCAGTGTTGGGGTAGGCTTGATACCTTGTATTTGTTCCACCTTCTAAGTAATCCCATCCATACCCAGATAACTTGTTGAAGATAGTTTGAATCCTCTGTGTATTATGTTCCTTGATTTTCTAGTGTTAGTGCAATTCTTCCATTCATTTCTGTCTTGCATAAGTCCTTAGTCATGTTTTGAATAATTTAATGAATTCCCACATAGAGCTGAATGCGGGATGAAAAGGTTATCCTTGTAAATTAATCTTGGAGCGTACAGAATCTTTCTTTAACAATCTAGCCACTAAAACTAGTTTAAGTGAAATTTGTCCTTTCCTTTTTTTAAAAACCGTTTTTCTCTTTAGCTGCTTGTATTTCCGAAAACCGAACTTCCTTTCACCATGAAAATCTCATCAAGTTATCCAGCTAGAGTCACTTATATTAGCCCTGTGATGTGCATCTATCACCTAGCCTAAATACAGCATTCCGATTCAGTAAATTTCACCCGTTATTTTTTCAAAACCTTTTTGCCATTTAAAACTGTAAAAAGCAGAAAATGCAACTTTCCACGTGTAATTTTGGCTGCACTGTGTTCTTACTTTCAAGTTTATTTTTGAATTGTATTCCCTTTGTTCATACCTTGCCTTATATTTGCTAGTGCTCTTACATCGCTGATACTGTTAGAAATCATATTTACCTAATTTATTCAACCACACATGTAAATTAATTATTTACCAATTCGAGTGTCATTTATGCAATTGCAATGGTTTTTTCCTTCTGTTTGCTGCATAGTATCCCTGACTCCTTGCTGCTCCTTTCTATCCCCTCGAAAATTGATTAATTTGGGTTTGAGGGAGCATTGCAGGGGGAAATCTTAACTCGGGTGCTATCTATCCGAACAGTAAAATTGCTCCTATTCTTCTGTGCTTTGGATACGGTCTGGTAGAAGGTCAACCAAGTGTATTCCATCAGTTTACATTGTAATTATCACCCCATTGGTGATTGCTGCCCAATATTAAAATTGTGTGATTTTTCTTTGAATTTAAAATAAATAAATATTGCATTCCCACCTACCGGACTGGTTCATGGTCCATTGTGATGCAGTGTATTTGTAAAAGGGTTTGTGAGATGGGTTGGATGCCAGCTCAATCTGAATTCTAGGAAATAAAGAAACAGTATTCTAATTGAGCGCTACATCGTGGGCTAAGTGCAAGGGTGCGGGTCCGGTGTGTGACGCCCGATTAGAATCTTTAACACCACGCCTTCCCAGTGCCCTAGTGGGTACCTCCACTGCTCCCCCATCATATAAGATGCTAGAGAAGTGTGCAATCCACTTATCATCAGGGAGTAAACCCAGCTTGTTTTCTTTTGTGGACTCAAAGTCCCTAGCCACTAAGCTCCAAAAGAGCTTGTTGTCTTTAGATAAAACAGCTGATTCCAGACAGGCCACTGCCTCAATATGTAATCCCTCCTCTTCTGATTCAACAACTTCTTGTAGTCGGACTTGCCACTGAATGAACCTTGGGACTGCACGTTCCGCACAGTGCAAGCAGACAATTTGAGACTGCAACCACCTTCGGTTAGACCCCTGACTCTAAGCCAGCTTGCCGCTGAGGCATCATGACTGCATCCTTGGCCCAAGCTGACACCCGATCAGCGCAGAGAAGCCTGGTTTGACACAGTTGAATCACCAAGACATTTGCAAAGGCACTCTTGATAGATATCTGCCACTCCCCAGTGCCCCTCCCTCAGGTCCATATTTAGGCTCTAGAGACTGGTTGGGTCACTTTGAACCATTTTTTTTGCTCTCAAGTACATTGTTGCTTTTGTTTGCCTTTCACCAGTGATTCATTACCCAGAGTGCTGCATCGACTATCTTTGCTTATTATGCGTTCTTTCTTAGGGTGTGGGTGTTCTGTAGTGTTTTTTCTAGTTAGTTATTATTGTAGATGGTGTTTCTGATTAAATTATATATTTTTATAGAACCTTAATTGGATATTCCTTTATTTTGGACTGTTACTCTTCGCTGTTTGGGTTGCTACTGAACCACATTCACACCCCTCTTAAGAGTATAGGCATCCTTTGGTCCACATTACCACAAAAGGCGAAGGAGGCATATCTCTTGCCTGTAGCTTTTTTCCCTTTACGATTGTGTTGGTTCTTGGTTTGTAGAAATGTGAGGGCTGATTGGGTATTTTACCCGCTACTCATCCCTGTACTCCAGCAGGGCCGAAGTCAATTTGTCACAAATGTATTCATCAAAATTAAATATTTTGTGGAATCCTTGGGATTAAAACAACCATTATTTTTTTCTGAGAAATTATTTTCAATATTCTTTGCATTTTGGCCATCTATATGACCATCTTGGCCAGCTCCTCATTTGGTAATCTCAGATGTGTCTAACCTTTCCTGGGGGATGCTGCGGTGTCTACCCAGCACAGTGGTGATGTTGTGGTGCTGGGAGCACTCCATCACTTTGAACAGGTGATTAGGGGGCGGGAAGCTTGCTTCTCCAGCCAGAGGCGCAGATGATTCCAGCCCTCCCCAAGGACTCTCCCCCTGTGCTGTCAGTATGTCTGCACGGAACAGGCCGCGCTGTGCATGCGGCTGGGTATGGGGCCGGATGTCTGCTACCCGAGTCAACGCCTGCCTGCTTTTCCAAGCTGCAAGGAACCGCTCAGAAAACCTGCTATGCAAGGAAAGGTTCTATTGCCTGTTCAATTTTTTTTTCCAACCATTATATTACATTCACCTAAATCACACCTAAAACGCTATAAAAAAAGGGGGTTCACGTGTGCCACTCCTTAGCTATTCTCGCCAAAGTTCACATTTACTGCCACGATCCCAATGCCTTCCTATCGAAATCAGGACCTATTGCTTCTGTTACCTAAACCTGTCCGGCAAGCAGTAATTATAGGCGATGTACATGTTCAGTGGTTTCATTATCGCCATGCATATGGTCCAAGATCTCGACTGTTGCTCCTAAATACAAATATTAGTGTGTGTTCTGGAGGGGGTTGCAATGTGGCATGTTTATAAAAGGCTGCCTGCAAGTGCACATTTCTGCACTCTCCTTCTAGTAGTTGCAGACACCTGATGCCCTAGAAAGTGCTGATTTACATGTGCCACTGCTGACTGCCTTGGAAGAGTAGCTGGATGTTCAGGGAGTCTAAATGTATACATGTTAAAAAGAATAGAATGCATTCATGTATGTATGTATTTATTTGTGTGTATGCTACATGGAGTATAAAATACACCTTTATATACTTTATAAAGATATTACTAGTTTTGAGACAAATAGAAAAATGAGTCTAAAGACCGAGTTCCTTTATAAGGTCACAAAACTCAAATGTGACTTTCAAAATGCTTATTAAGTTTTGGTGTTTCAGTCCTTCAAATGCAATGCTGCACCGCTATCTATTTTAATATACTTGCTCACTTTCTTACATTCTCACAATCGATCTTCAAGGTGTGTGTACTTTTAATCAAAGTACAATCTGTAAGGATTAAAACAAAGACAAAACAAAGCAGCTTGCCATGTGTTGCAAAAACTCTGTTAAGCACTTTGATCAAATGCATTTGAACGCTGTCGTGTGCTTTAAAATAAGTGATAGCACACGGCTATTCTTGTTCTCCTGCGTTAAACTCACTCCAGCATGCACAAAGAAGAAAACTACCATAAACAGCTCCTTATCAATTAATGGCAGTAAAGTGTCAGAGAAAGATCATTTAGAGTAAAGGAATGTGAAAAAACTAGCCACGGCTTTAATGAAGTGCTCCGGGGGCAGCTGGAACTCTGCTCTGCGCTGCCTCAGCAGCAAACTGGGATATGTCACAACAACTGTAAAACGATTTTTGCAGTTACAGTAGTTATGTTATTTTCACATTTCAGATGAGTAGCGATGCCTCTGCTAATCTGTAATATATGGGATAAAGTAGCCCTTGGCAGATGTTATAAGTGCTTTGCAAGTCACCTATGAGACCCGTGCCAAAATAGAGACACGAGACAGAAGGTTAAGCTCCTTTGGAAGGTCACGTTAAGATGAAGTGACTTGCAATTGCATATGGTAGTTGGTATGTTATTCCTTATAATCCATGGCCACACGGTGTCAGCCCATCTAATACCTCCTAAGATATCTTCCAGTTGTTGTTAGATATGATCAATGTAGACTCATTGGGGGTCATTACGAGTATGGAGGTAGCCATGGTGCTATTAGCACCATGGCTACCGCCATACCGCATGCCGGGTCCGGGTTCCCTGAATGGAGAAATACCGGGCCATTCCAACCTTGGAGGACCAGGTATTTCCCCATTCAGGGAACCCATCCCCATTCCCATTCGAGCCCCCATAGGGCTCAATGGGAATGGTGAGGGAGCTAACAACGGGCCCGTTAATAACGGGCCCGTTGTTAGCTCCCTGGTCCTTTAGCGGCTCCCACTAAGGGCACCTGGACAAAACCAGCCGAAAAAATCATGCCATCAAGACAGCCGGACATAAAGGTTTTTCAGCCACGCTCAATCGGGCTTCCTGTACCTTTTGGTGGCCTACCATTAAGAAAGATGTGCAGGAGTTTGTGCTCTCCTGCTCCACATGTGATCAGAGTAAGTACTCAACTGCAAGACCAATGGGCCTCCTACAACAAGACCCTCCACCATCTGGTCCTTGGCAACACATCTCAAATTATTTTATTTGCACACTTCCTGTGGCTGGATCGCCATCATGGTTGCCATCAATTTTCTTAGCAAGATGGCACACTTCTCACCCTTTTTGTGGATCCCGACTACTCCTCAGATGGCTTCAGTTTTCCTCTGTGATGTGTTTAGACTACATGGGCTTCCACAGACAGTGGTGTCGGATAGAGGGTCTCAATTTACATTGCTGTTTTGGTCTAAGCTCTGGAGCCTCTTGGGTATCCACCAGGCATTGTCCTCCGGCTACCATCCCCAAAGTAACGGACAACAGAGAGACTCAATTGAACCCATAGGCCATTTAAGCGAGGTAACACTATATGGGATGGATGGTAATGCAGAAGTTACTCTTACACCAATAATAAGACCAACTCAGGAAGTTGGCAAAACTTAGCTGTTTTATTTGCAATTGTCCAGAACAGGGAGTACAATGGACATCAACTCACTTTTCACAATTTATCTCTCAATGTGTTACATGAAAAAACACACATTTATAGTAAAAACTCATCATCATTGACGTCACACTATGTGACAAAGTAAGAAAGTTGGATTGTAGTTGGTCTACGGGGAACATCTAGGTATACTTTCTATGGGGGATACAATTGTGATTGAGTTTTTCTAGTCAGGTGGAAAACTATGCCCACCCCTAGTGCAAGTCATTTCAGTGTCATAAACTACACAATGTTTCATTGGCTTTCAAACTATAGGGCTCTTTGCTGTGTGGCCCTCTACAGTTGGTTGGCACATGTGTACCCTTCTGGAATATTCCACTTGCTAGCAGCATGCAAGCTCGTACCCCAGGTGTTTGTGGGTGGACTTGGCCATGCCACCCACCCAATTAGCCCATCATCCATCATCACTCCTGCTGTCTGCCATTCCAATTGTCTTTTAACTCGGCCTTCCAAAGTATCACTCCACCTGAGAATAGTAGGGAGTATTAGCACGGTCTTATCTTCAGTCTCGATGTAGCTTGCCCAAAGTTTATTTCCATCTACCCCATTAGAGAGGAGACTGTGTTTTTAGCCCCTTCTTTGCCTTTAATACTATTAAATGAATAAAACTTGGCAGTCATAGTGTTTTTCCATTGCACCTCAACAGGAGCGCACCTTGCTTGTCACATTCATTGTATCTTCTCGAATAGATAACTAGTTTCTTGGCTGCCCCAACCCTTGACACTGTTCTTCCTTCATCATCAGCTGTCTTTCTCTACTGCACCACACTTTCTTTTTGCAACTGATTTCTGAGTTTGCTCAAATGTGACGTGGAACATCCAGATTTTATACACATATATATAATGGCGGCACCGCCTGCAGTCTATTCACTACGTATAGCCAGCCTTCATGGTTACTTAGTCTACTTGCATTTCAGCATCTGTACAATTATAAAACTGCTTGCCTTTTCTGCAGTGCTTCCTCGCACTTGCAATCTTCATTCCGCACATGAAATGTTACTCAATTCTTTACTTCCTCATCAGATTCTATAATGTTTAAATACTCTCTTTATCGGCATCTCTTCTTGGCGCGTCACCTCTACTTCATGCTACGTCACCAGTCTCTTGCCTTCACCGCTTCACATTTCTTGAGGAACCTCCTTTAAGAGACTGTAATTTCTCCTCGGGTACATCATATAGGGCTTTCTCAATGGATACCTTGTTTCGAGAATTCTTTGTGGGATAGGTACCATTATTGGCGTAGTGTATGTCGCAGATTACGGTTTCCAACATAGAGGCATAATAAGGACGGGACTTCTGGTAGACCCATTTGGCTCCTCCTCTACACCCCCCCTCTGGTTGATTCATCAACCACTCTCCCATCAGTCTTCACATCAAGACATCCTCGTCTGAAAAAGTGCTTCTTTGGAGTCCATACCTTTACTACTCCTTTCAGAGATCGTGCTGATTTTACATGGTCATCAAGCTCCAGGTCATGTGACTACATTGTCCATTCAGGCTACAGTAGATCCATCTTCCCACATACATCTTGTGGTTTCTTGGATTCAGGAACTTTGTTCCCTCAGGTGCTATCATACTCGCTTCTATATGTTTTCGGATTTCTTCATCTGTCAACTCTTTGGGTCCAAACCCAGACTCACCATCGATCATGATCTTCATTCCTACAGCTTTTTTTGCTGTCTTCCTGCACTGTGTGAATATTATTATGATCACACAGAATCCCAACATGACCATCACCAATAGTGCTCCAAGAAACTTGAAAATATTCGCCATCCATTGTGGAACCCATGAGAAGATCGATGCAAACCAGCTGTCATCTGCAGTATCTTCTGTTTCATCTTCCATCTTGAAGTTCAAGTTCATTAGCAACATTATGACTTGTGTGAAGGTCCCATGTTCATCATTGTGAGATGTTATGAATGTGTAATATGATTCTCCAATTTTGGCACAAACACCTACATCCATTGCTCATGTCAAAGACGGTTTATAGTGAGTATTTAGAATGTAATTTTTTCGAATGCCATTTTGTCGAAGCGGAAATACCAGAAAAAAAAGTCTAATGTTTATTTTATTTTTTTTTATTTTTTATGGGGGGGTTCCACTTCCAACCCCTGATTTTTTTTTAATGTACATTTTTTTTACAAGCAAAAAAAAAAACCATATAACATTAAAAAAAGACATTTGACATTTTTTTTTCGGCAACATTTCTTTGGACGAAATGGCATTCGAAAAAAAGATTTAGACATATTAACTGGATACCGTCGAAGACATCTCTGTTCTGGAGAGTCAATAGTGGTATGGCTCTCAATTCTTCCTTGATAGTGTTGAATCCCTTTATGGCTGTGTTGATCATCTGCAGGAGCTCCCAGCGAGTGATTTGCAACCATTTTGCATTCGCCATCGTCTGGATCCCTGGCATGAAGATAGTCGTGAATACTGCAGAAGTTTGTCTGAACAACCTGTGTTCATATGGAATAAAATCAAAGGCTTCTATGGAATGGGCTGAAAAGTAATTCTCCCTTTTTGTTCGAATAAGAAATTCAACTGATCTCCTCTTCCTCACGGGGCATCAGCTTTTGGAAACTCTCCAATATTCAAGTCACCCTTCGGAATCACCAATGCTGGAACATGAATGAGTACTATGGAACACAACCCTCCCCATTCTTTGGGCAACTTTGTTGACGAGGAGAGGAAATTACTGACAAGCCCATTGGTTAGTACTCACCCTCGAAAACTAGTAATACAAGATAGCTTCACCATGCGAGGAAAGAGTGCAGGATTCACATACTCCAGCAAGGTTCAATAATCAGGACTCAGTAAATTGGCAAAGGGAAGTCCATTTAATGATACATACATCAGTTTATGGAAATTAGCAGCATCCTGAACACCTGCCTTACCCCGACTTCCCCGAACTTTAGTCAAGCAGACTCTTTTATGGGCAAAATCCGTCATCATTGACGTCTAATTCTACAAAAAATCATCATGCAATACAATTGGTTGGGAAAGGTAACTTAAGTATAGGTGCGATATCTGTATATGGAAATAAGGCAAGTGGATTGGATAACTCTTATCGGGTGGGCGTCTACGCCCTTCCCTCTACAACACACGTGATTGACGTTACTACAAGTATGACGTCTCATTGGTTACAGTGTCTACAGGACCCTAGATTACATGGTCCCTTGTGTCAAGCTGAGATGTTCGTGATGATTGTGTACCTGTTTTCCTTGATGTGGATCTTGTTGAGGCCGCCAGACTGCAGTCTTCTGAACGATGAGAGTGTGACTCGGGGAACCCGCCTCTCCACCACCCAAATGGCACAGGGTGGAGGATGGGCAGACTCCCAGCGCCACGGAAAGCACTCTCCCGATTAACGTGGCGATGGGACTGTGCAAGCACAGACAGGAGAGGCTACGATCAGTCTGAAGTGTCGTAACAAGGCGAGGTCCAAGTTGAAGGTCGATGCACCAAGCTGCAGGCTGACTTCGGATAGCTGGTAAGAAGATGGAGCACCAAGCACCAGGCTGAGACAGACTGGAAAAGGGGAACCAGATTGGGAACGAGCTAAAGGTCTCAGGGGAATAAGGGGGGACCCTTGAACCTGCAAGACGCAGGGCAGAACAAGGAACCGAGGTACAGAAATAGGGACCAGAGAGACCCAAAAGACCTAGAGCTAACTGGACCCCTCAAGCAGACAAAAGGGTAAGTAAGCAACAGGGCCCTAAGTGGAACAGGGTACCCAGCAGGACAAGTAGGACCGACAGGGCAAGTAGTCCAGGCAGGGCAAGTAAGACAGGCAGGGCAAGTAGTCCAGGCAGGGCAAGTAGGACAGGCAGGGCAAGTAGGACAGGGTACCCAGGCTGGCAGTAGGTAGTAGGCTGGGCAAGTAGTCAGGCAGGGCAAGTAGGACAGGATACCCAGGCTGGCAGTAGGTAGTAGGCTGGGCAAGTAGTCAGGCAGGGCAAGTAGGTGAGGATTCCCAGACAGGCTGTAGGCAGGGCAGGATAGCGGGAAGCTGGTTTCACAGGAAAACCAGGAGCGGGCAACACGAACGAAGCTTCCGCGTTGAGACGCGATTGGCTTCTGTTGCCGCTTCCTTTTATGGGCCGTCGGCGCCCGCGAGGCCT